>NC_051180.1:125145546-125235389 GCF_013339695.2 Rhipicephalus sanguineus | reverse complement strand
GCATTATCGCGATACAAGAGTATCGCGATAGTATTTCAGAGATACTTTTGAGTATCTGTATTTCTGTATCGAGATACATTTGAAAAATGTATTTGTATCTCAGTAGTGAAATACATTTAGATGTATCGCTTGTATCGCAATACAATGCAGGACACGGGTACCTCGTTACATTTTCTTTTTGTCGGAAATGAATTGACGGGTGTTTCCAAGGGGTATGGCGGTTTTTTTTCCTGTTTTTGCCCCAAGACAAGCAAAGGCGCGCCGCCAGTCGCCGACAGAAAAGGCGGCGATGGTTTCCCTTCAAGCACAGAATGGCCCATGTGGTAAAGCGCGCGACGTCGCAGACGGCAGAATCGCGGAAGCAGTGTTGTCGGCCTCTGCCGACGAAAGTCAATGTCTCTCAAGGCCAGTGCTGCTCGCTTAGTTTTTTTTCGGGTGGCAAACCATTACTTCGTGACCCCACACGCGGATACCGCCTTGGAGCAGAGGCTTTGCAATGGTTCGCGTGCGTTCAGTTCTCAAAGCGGCGGCCATAGTCACGGCGGAAGTGACTAGAAGATGGCGATCTTCGTCGCGCTTTCAGCCACTTCTCCGGCGTGTCAGGGTGCGTTCCTAATTGATCACAAGCGTGAAACAGTCTTTTGTGGTACCAGGCTCCCCCACCGCCGGAGGCCACTTCGCCTGTTGCGGCTTGCTGAAATGGGTGCTGGTAGCGTCGGTGGTGGTGACGCCTTTATTCAAGAGTGATCCTTTCGTCCCAGGCGACGAGTGCTTGCTGTAGTTTCTGATGGGCTGCTCTCAGCAGCTGTCCGTGATTCCACGTCTGTTTAGAGAGCTTGCAGGAGCCACTTGAGAGAGCTTACACCCCCTCTCACCCTCAAAGAACGTGATTTTAGGAAGCCAATTTTTGGATTGTGCAGTTTCGACATATTGGGCTTCATTGCGCGTATGGAATTATGACCGGCCTATATGGGCAGCGGAATCCTCAGTCGTCTGACCCGGCACCGACCAGGCCAAACGGCTGAGGATTCCGAAGGTGGGGAACGACTTGGGCTTCTGAGCGGTCAGAACAACCCACATGAGGGAGGAAGTGTTTCGGTATCTAGATGGCCCGAGAAGAGATGTCGCCGCGCTCCAGGGCTATCCGGCTACGAAGGCGATATTTATTCACTATAACGCAAATTTGTGCCGTCTGCAGCGCTAGATAGACTTTTTTTTCTTTCGCGAGTCTTGTGCTGAGGCCGAATCGACGCTGTCTAGAAGACAGCCTGCTTCAAAAGCTCACACAGTAACCTACTCAGCAAAGCCGATCTTATGTGCAAAGTAAATGTATACTTTTTCTCAATTCACTGGTGTTCATTAGTGATTCGAGTGATTTTCTTAAACTATGCTATTTGTAGCATAGCTGATTTATTTGTCAGCAAGCATGTCGATTTCGCTGCCCAATGCTTGTTACTGTTGCTGTGGAATAGTGTACTTTTTATTGCGATTGATCTGTGTAATTATGTAATTAATACTAATTATGTACTTTGTGTGCCCCCCCCCTCTGTGATGTCTTAATAGCACTGAGGGTACTGTAATAAACAAATAAACTAAAAGTTTCGAAGCACTGCAACTTTATTTACACCATTATGCTGCACTTGTAAATGTCTTTGCGGAGTACGAGCATCTATGAAATAAAAAAGAGTATTCTAGTATCTGTATTGCAGTATCTGTATTCCGGAATACTTTTTTCGTCATATTGCGAAAGTATCTCCGAAATATCCCGTTACGCTAAAAACAAATGTATCTCAGTATCTGTATTTTAGGCTTCCGGACCATGTATTTCGATATCTGTATTCCGCAATACTTTTCCGAGTATCTCTGCCCAGCCCTGGCGAAATCCCCTTTCTATACCTGGAGTGGCTGTGTTCTCTTACAGCACCATTTTGTAGAGTTACGCGAGACTGGACCTAGAAGAGTTAGCTGCCAGCTCTACTTCATTTGTTGCTATCGCACTCATTGCATCGTCCTTGCGGTGAAACTGGGATTTTTATTCATCTCTTGTCATATCTATCGCCCTACGTGAACAGAAAAAAGCAGCATGCCTTCTCCTTTAACATCACAAAGCACCGTGCGCTGCATCGGATAGGTCCATGGGATATGACGTGTGGATCAAAGCTTTCGGGAAGTCCAGGGACTGGTGCTCCCAGTTACAAAACGAAAATCCTCTGATTCAGTAGCTTTTAGCACGCACTCGCAGCCCACCTCAACGTACCGCAATAAAATGCCATTTTAAACATCTGTAAATGAAAATGTGCGCAGCATGTACTGGTTGCGCAAGGCTCGAACCGAAAGCGGAGCTAGCGTTCGACCTAGCTTCTTCTAAGGTTTTGCTAGTAATACCAAGCTATTGCTAGAGGTGCAAAGTTTTTGCTAGTATAGTATTATAGGATATGGCTAGGCTTGGATAATCTATTCTTCTCAGGTTTCGGTCGGTTCCCCAGACTACGCACTTGTTGCGTGGTACTGAAGGGGAAATGTCGCGTCACTAGTAGTTACGTGATACGATTTTAGTCACGTGAGAGAGAAAGTACATCTTTATTAGAATCTAGTGCGGACGCTGAAGTTGCCCTGCGCCACCCGGTTGTTCCGAAGTTTTTGGCGCCAACACGTCACGTCAATAGTTACGTGACGTTACGGCAATTTAGTGGCGAGACTAATTACGTGATTTTACGTGATTTTTAGTCACGTGGCTAGTTGTTACGTGATTGTAGTCACATAAGTAGATGTGCGATGTTACGTGATTTTGTTCACGCGACAATTGCAGGCCTGGTGTGCAAAAAATTGTAGTCGCAAGAAACAACAACCCATCATCGATATCACATATATTTTACGATCACGAGAAATTCACTTTTGTTGCTCGAAAGAGCAAGCGAAGCTGCACTCGTGCACTTTTTGTCACGTTTCAAAATTGTTTGGGCTTCTACGATTTCTTCAGGAATTTTTTGTACGCTTCATTTGCTCTATTCTTTTTTTATTTCCTGGTGAAGAGCGCACATATATTGCTGTAAGTTTGAAAATATGGTCAGTTGTAAGTTCAGCGCTGTGTGTGTTTTCCAATGTCGTTCTCGTTCCTTGCGCTGTGAAACATCGAATTATGGTCTACAGCGCATTTTTGCAAACATAAAGCAGCTGTTTTCACTTTTGCATTCCGTTCCTGCTCTTTGGAAGGTGGGGACAGCTGCAAGGAGCGTTGCAAGGAGAGTTTGACAGTAGTATCTTTATAATAGCTATCGTATCACGGGCTAGCCGCCGCGCGCTGTGGCTGAATGGGTTGATCATCCGTGCTGGCTGTTTGCGCGCAATCGCTGAGGCCTGGGTTCGAATCCCAATGCGCTTTTTTCTTTTTTTTTGTCTCTCTCAGAATTGCTTATGTTTGCCGCGGTGGTAAAGCGGTTAGGCTGCTCGGCTGCTGACCCAAAGGGCACAGGTTTGACGGCGGCTCCAGCATTTTTGAACAAGGCGAAAATGCTATCCGCCTCGTGCGCTGCTGCTTTCAGTGGTACTGGTGGCGCCACCAACGGCGAACGGTGGCGATAGGTGGATATGCGCGGCTCATAGAAGCCGTGGGCAAAGCGCCTGTTGCTCTCCGTTTTTCTATTCACGTTTCATTCTGGTTTGATATTTGTACTGCCGACGCTGCTCCACTAGACAACCATGCCGTCTGTTACGTCGATTGTTCTATATTATTTGTTTTAAAATGACAGGCCCGTTTTTTATGCGAGCGCGCGATGCACTGCGAACGTTTCTTACGTGCATGTGTCCAAGTTGTTTGCGTGATCTGTTAACGCAGATGAAATAAAAATTGTTGCAGTACAAAACAGCATTCTTGTTTTATTGAACACCCCAAACAGTACAACAACAATGACTATTACGGCTGTATGCCTGCTTAAGAAACGCACAAAATACACGCGATTTTATCTTCGCCCAACACTCGTAGCACTCAACTAGGCCAAGAAAACCAAAATCTAACTTGCTGAACGTTTTAACAGCCGTCACACAGCTGCATAATAATGCGTGAAAGTACTTTAGCAAATGACGAACAAACATTCACACAGCGTTTTTTTTTTTTTTGTTCACAGACCGTTTTAACATATGAGAAAGTTCTAACTGCATTGCAATCGCATATTTCGGAATATCTAATCACTTTCACCATTGAAGCCACAATCCTCTAACACATGCGCTTTAAATTGAGCATGGCATTACTCAGACTTATATAGGAAATGCGCACGCGTGGCATTACTCAGATTTATATAGGAAATGCGCACGCGTGCAATGTATCTCGTATGCTAGATTCTCCTTTGGTACGTGCAGCTCAAAATAAAATGCGATTCTAGAAGTAATGTTCGTGGAGTAGAGAGCATATAGCAGGACAACTACTTACAGCTTCACTTACCTTTGCAAAAACGGTATTCCAATTGCAATTCAATATTAACCGACGCAACAACGATAACAACACTCTTGTTGCACACAGGCGTACCAGGTTGACGCTCGAGGCCAAGCGCGGTATTTTAAGTGTAGCACAATCGTGCGCGTACAGTACGCTAGAATATTCTGGCACAATGTCGTCAAGCTTGCAGTGACTTCAGCGGTTCCCACTATGTAGCACCAGTTGACGTCCTCGCGTCATCAAACTGCTACGACGCCGAGAACTACACACACAGCTGACTTGGAAAAACGCGGTCTTTCAGGAGGCCATCTTGTCCCGCAACCAACGGACAAAAGTACACAACTGACGCGTCTGAAACATTGCCGTTGATGAGATGGCAGCTGAAAGAAATCAGGGCTCATCGTCCGACGTGCGGCCACCGCCTTAACACAATATTAACGTTGCAACGTTCAAGGAAGACGCGACGAAAGCGACGAGCCCAGCCGGTCTTGTCGGGTGCGCTACTTCACAGTGCACAGCGCGCGCTCTCACGGCCACCGAAAGAAATAAAAGAAAGTGGAGAGAGGGGTCACCTAGGAGCATCGCGTATCGGTGGAAGAGCAAGAGGAAGTGTTGCGTCGTCGGTGTGACGTATTGTCGAGAGATGGCGCTAGTTTGTTTTTGCGCAACGAAATTGCAAACTTCATTCAAAATGCATGGGATCCTATGGGGGGTTGGGAGAGGGTACAACCGCCTTAGCCGAGCAGTGGCGCCACCATACCGATGCACGAGGCGGATAGAGGCTCGTGTAATTGGTTTTAGATGCACGTTACGAACCTGAAGTGGTCGAAATTTCCGCAGCCCTCCTCTACGGCACGCCTCATAAAAATATTATGGTTTGGGCACGTAGAACTCCAGCAATTATTATTACTAGTACAACGCTGCTGAAGATTTAATGCTTGTTTTTTCGCTGGAGCATTGCACCCAAGATATTTGCTGCAGTTTCGGTTTCGCTTTTGGAAATGGAGCAAGTAAACTTCCAATGTTTTATTTTTTATTACCACGCAACCCATTACTTAATAACGAAGAAAAGGAACCCAGATTTTAGTTAACCTCAACCATAAGAAGGCAATACAAAACGAAACCAAGGCAAGCTTGAGGGCAGCCATTTGTAATATAATGAAGTGTTTTAAAGAAGTACTGTACTATTAGAGACGACGCAGAAACGTACTCAGTAATAGTAGAACCAACGCAAAGCTTGTATTGTTGAATCGTCGCCTTTTTTCTACGGGAGCAGCGTTCTCTGCTTCTGCAAGTAGTGCTGCTCTTTTGCATTACATTTACTTCCCCTCCGAGAAAGAGCCATCCTGGCTAATTACGGACAGATGCACAGTGACAGTAAGGCTTTAGCAGGTCCATATGCACAATCTCATGCCTCGACATTGTTTGATTAAAATAAGTCTCAAGCGACTTGACGGCGTATATAAAGTACGAGACTTGCTAGACCACACGGTACGGGCCGTGGTACTTCGGAAGAAGTTTCGTAGACCGACCGGGGCCACCTAGGAGTCCAGAGGCCAGGCCCGTAGCTAGGGGGTATGCCCCAAGGGCCCGCCTCCCCTCCCAAAAGTTTGACGGAGGCGGTGTTTTACCGACAAGAATAATGAGAATAGGTGTTTCTCTCAAACTGTCAAGGCCTTCAGCAAGTGCCCCCTCCCTTTACCCTACCCCCCCTCGCCCTCCCTTTACCCTCCCTTTACCCCTCCCCCCCTCGCTGACTGGCGCAGGCCGGCGGCGGGGACCGGTGTGCACGGAATAGACGGCGAAACGGTAGGCAAGCAGACTCGGAAGCGAGCGCGGCCGCGCGCGCCGTTGCCATAGCATCGACGGAGAGATCTTCAACCGGCTGCTTTGCTGCTGGCTTGCGTTTCCTTTCTTGAATTCTCGGCACTCGCCACTTTCCTATGAAGAATGCTGTCTCACGCTCATAACGTGCATGCAATTTGTGATTTGGAAGTGCCGGGCGCGCAGCGATAATGCAATCGAGAGGCATGCACGATATCAGGACTGTTTTTGTGAGGCGAAACGACACCCTTTCAACACGTGCTTTAGTGTACGCTGCTTTCCTGAAAAGCATAGGTAATTTCATAGGGAATATTAGCCGATTACACATTGCCTTTGTTGCCGCAACGCCACTTCACGCCGATGAAAGAGTAAAAAGAGGGAGTAATTAAGAGGGAAGTCCAGGCATGGACACATGCATGTTGTCTTTACTGATGACTTTCCCTCAGTACCCATGTTAGCAGCAATGTACAACAGAGTGAATGAAAAGAGCGAGGAAGAAGACTTCAAAACTAACAAGCGCTTTTAGCTTTACAGTTCTGCTTACCGATTCAATGAGCCAAGTATTCGACGCTCACTAGATTGCCCTCCGCACTGTGTTCCCGAGCCAAGCCTAATTACGGTTCATCAAACTAACGAACAGATCAAGCTTGCCTTGCTTGTTCGCCTTAGGTTTATGACTAACGTGTCGGTAATGCACTATATATATATATATATATATATATATATATATATATATATATATATATATATATATATATATGTGTGTGTGTGTGTGTGTGTGTGTGTGTGTGTGTGTGTGTGTGTGTGTGTGTAGAGAGAATGCCTTGCGGGTAGCACTCACTAAAAAAAGAAAAGATGCCTTTACTAACGTAACGTACCAGCCGTGACACCGCCTACGTAGGTCAGTGTCTTGCGAAGCCCATGCCACAGCCCAAACGTTATGGAGTGCATTTTTCCCGTTTTTGATGTGTGCTACCTGGAAGTTCATTCAATGGAGAAAGCGCCGCGCGCATGCGCCGTTGCTCGACATGCGTTCACTAGTAGTCGCGAAGGCAACGCCACCTCTCAACGTCAACTCCTTTGACTCTTTTATAAGCACAGAATAAATCGAGAATGCCTAATAACGTGCGGATTAATTTTAAACGCATTTTTTTTAGTAAATAGCAGCAGACTGCGTACAGCATTCTGCACATCTCATTCGTGCACTACGAAGGCTTGCCCGTCAGGCAACGCGACATGCCCTTGTGACTTTCAAAGCGCAATTCAACAATGCAAATCCTAGTCATATGGTAAAAAAAGCTCGTTTATGTCACTGTAATTCACAGCCAGGGTCTTGTGACACATTTCAGTCGGTTGTCAGTCCCTTTAAGAAAGCACATCGCGAATATATATAGTGATAGAGTAAGTATTTACTCTAAAAAGGCGTGACCTCACTCATGCTCACCTCATGTTCCACGATGCCAAATATTTGTCCAGAAGTAAATATTTAGAAGGTTATTGTGTATACATATTTGAACTTTCTCACTATCAAGGAGGTAATTTCCGCGTCTTTACAAAATCTGCCCTAAATGGTGGCTCTGCGCTGTACGGCACACGTGTGTGCTGTACAGCGCAGAGCCACCATTTAGGGCAGATTTAGTGCCTAATCTAAGAAAAAAAATAACATGTTATCAGATTCACAGGAATTCAATTCTTTGACCTATTTCCACTCAGACAAAGCTGAGAGGGAATACCATGTCTAGAGGGTGTTTTCTAAAACGCGTGCATCTGTGATAGCACTGTGCTATCAATGCGCATTAACCAGACTTCACACCTGTGTGCAGATATCCCTGTTATTAAAGCCGAGGCTACATGCCAGTTATCGTGTCTTCTGAAAAAATATTCATTTTTTTAGTCGCTTTTGCGCGTATTTCTATTGCAACTTTTATGTTGCAGTAAAATTTAATATTGAATTATATATTTCTTACTATCTATTTTACTATGATTTTCTTATCTACAACAGAGACAAAACTACCCGATACAGTGGAAGGGACTTTCAAGGTGGGCCTACACGTTTGAGGCAAAAACGAATCCCAACCAGGAATGTCTTCGCAGCTTTGATATTCCTATCAAGCCAGAAGATTCCAGGATTCAATACGCGGCTGATATTTTGCATCATGAAGTACAAAAAAAAAGCTCCGGTTTTGAAGACCCTCGAGCGGAGCTGTAATCATTCTATTCGACATGGATCATTTTCCGTTGGGCTTTCAG
Organism: Rhipicephalus sanguineus; assembly: GCF_013339695.2. Classification (NCBI taxonomy): domain Eukaryota; kingdom Metazoa; phylum Arthropoda; class Arachnida; order Ixodida; family Ixodidae; genus Rhipicephalus; species Rhipicephalus sanguineus. Next base: position 125,226,883 of record NC_051180.1, on the reverse strand, counting down.
AGGAAGAAGACTACTGCTTGAAAAGCAGTAGATATTAAGGGAAAAAGCAGATTTCGCTAGGCTTTATCTGGCTGAAGACTGGTATTTTTCAGTCATTGCTACGAGCGAAAAACTACTAATCAAAATTCCTGTGCGCATAAACACCATTGTTCTCTTAAAGGGCCCCTCACCAGGCCACATAGCAAATTTTAGTTAGACGCTGGAAGTTGTTGTGTGCCGAATGAAGAGCCGTATGCCGCAAGAATTTTTCAAATCGGTTCATTACGAGCTGAGAAAAACAATAGTTTGTAGCGGCGCGAAACCATGATGCGAGGAGGCGAGTTTCAAATCCTTGCCACTCGCCCCGTGTAGCCTTAGCAAGCCAAATCCCTTCCCTGCCCTCTTCACTTGACCCATACGCATGAACACGTCATGCGCATGCATGGTCACGTGCGCATGACGTGCCCGAGCCAGCCCGAGCACGCGAGCGGCGTTGCACGGCCGCTACCTTTTTGTAGCGTTAGCTACACTTGCCTAGCCAGAGCAGGTTTCGCGGGGGTCATCATGAGCCGTGCTGCGCATGCGCGCGCGACTCGCCGCTGCTGCTCTGCGCATTCGAGAAGGGTGACGTCGTAATCATGGCGCGCGCAGCTATTAGATGCGAAGTATCTTAAGGCGGAGCTCAATCCGGTGGTGGTGGTGTGCGGCGTGACCACCCTTACTGCGCATGCGCATACCCTCTCCACACACCTCCTCTCCACTCCCCCTCACCATTCCCCCTGTCATCTACCCTCTCCCATTTCCCCTCTCTACTCACCTTCTCCCCTTTCCCTCTCCACTCACCCTCTCCCCTTCTCCTCTCCGCATTCCCTTTCCCCTCCCTTCTACCATTACCCTCTCCACTTCCCCTCTCCCCTCCCCCTTTCCACTCTTCCTCTGAAACGCGGGCTAGACATGCCGAAATTCTCTCCTGCGCAACGCCGCGATGAGCTCGAGCGCATGCGCGTCCCCTTCCTTCTCTCTCCTCTCCTACACTGCCCCCTCTCGCCCGCCTGTCGACCGCGCTCCCCGCTCGCCCTGTGAGAATTAACGACCAGGCTAGATGGAAGATACGACGCGCGTAGCGTCGCTCTTCGCGTTCCACGACGCGAGCTCGGTAGCATGCCCAACGAACGCCAACGGAACGCGATCGTGCAAGCGCTCCGGCTTCGCATCTACTCATGGTCCCCTTTAGCGGGAGATGGTGTATTCGCCTTCGCTGTGCAGTCGCCGTCTGACAGTGCGCTGGTGCCGCTTGATAGCACCTCTGACTGGCGTTTGCTGGTGGGTAACGCCATGGAGAAGGAGAGCGCAAATGCTGCTCAACGGCGCAGAAGAGCCGAGAAGCTTATGTCATCGGATCCCGAAGTAGTTGCCTGGAAATTAACGCTTCAGCGTAAAAAGAATGAACAGAGGAACGCTAAACGTGCTGCGGAAAGCTAAACGTGCTGCGGAAATCTGAAAAGCTCAGAATAATCAGCTGAACCTTTGATAACGCTACGTATATCCTGGCATAGCCGAGCTAAGCCACTGCAAATTTTTTTTTTTTATGTAGCGGCCGTGGGCGTTTTGTCGGCGTTCTCTGTGGTGTACTGCCTGTTTCTGCGGGACGGGCATGAAAGTTGAGACATTTGTACCGGCACGAGAGTGGCGGTATCATGAGCCAGTGCCGCATTAACGTTTACTTGAACGCGGTAGAATAAATGAGCATAATGACCGCTCGAACGCGCCAGAACATTACTTTCGTTTCCAGGGCTGGCGTCTGCTCGATGCGCTAACCGCGGGGACACGAACGCATGGGAAAGGGAGGCACATTAGCCCCGCATCTCGCTGCAATTAACGGGAAAAAAATGAAAAAGACGCGCACATTCCTTTTGTGTGTCTCAATATTTCTCTCAAGTGTTATTAATCTATTCAAGCAACAAATTACACAAACTACACATGTCGTGTCAAATAATTATCGCAGTGTCACGAGCTACTGTTGGCAACGTTAGAGCACAGTCGTCTACGTGGAGGAGCGACGTCACAGCACTACCATCTACGTAAAGCCGTTTTTTCATGTACGTCATCCTCTCATTCTCTAAAGCGCGCGCCCGCGAGAGGAAGGGCAAGCAGCGTTCACCTTGAAATTTGACCCATTTCCGCGGCGCGTAGCGTTGCAAATTTTGGCAGACGTGATCGTGAACGCCCAGTGTATGCATTGCACTCGTTAGCTCAAAATTGTCAAACCTGGCGAGGGGCCCTTTAAGGGAACCTCCTGGAAAGAAAGGCTTAAGATTTCCTTTGGAACGCCTGCACATCTTCGTGGCAACAGAAGGAGCTCCACTCACAACTGAAGAAATTTTCATATGCTGAGTGAACGAAAGAAGGGGGAATTAAAACGTTCGCTTTTCTCTGATGTGTCTTGTGACCCGTTGTTGAGCAAGTCAAGTGCATTTTGTATTCTACATCAGGAGTGATACAGAATAAAGAAGTGATTTTGAGAGGTTGTAGGAATAGTTACTATATTATGTTGCATTGACAATCGTTGTTGTCAGCGCAAAAGCGCCAAGTTTCGCTCTTCTGAATTTCTTTGTGCTGATCAAAGTGGACGATTGGGCCAGTAGGTGATTCATGATCGACTTTGTGCTTGCTGTAGTGCAAAGTTGAAAGAGACTGCGCCTACAGAACATGAAAGGAGAGCTTCAGGAGAACTTCCAGCCCATTAGAGTAACCTATTGGTGTATCTGCGCCAACAGGATTCAAGACAATCACCTCCAGCATATAAGTTAGTCGACCGTGAGAAAAAAAACGAAAAAAAAGAAAGAAAAAGAAGAAATGCAATTAGGATAGATAAGTGCCTTTTTTAGCAGGATAGACGGCAGATCTAGAGATTATTACACAAATCAGTCGTATATGTTCTACTATACGTCCATTCCTAACAAAAAAACTATCCAAGTTCATATTTTCCGGTGTACAAGATCATCTTTCAAAGACTGTATCATTTTTGCACACCCGCTTAGACGGCGCCAAGCTTGCGGTGGCAGCCACATTTCAATAAGAACTAAATGACAACAAATAAAAGCTATCTTTAACTTCCTTTTTTTTACTCTCATTCCTAGCGTTCTCAAACTTATCCAGTTCTAATTTGAGGCAACGCAAGGAGCAAACGAGCATCACCCAAGTGGCACACCAAAGGAAATTCGGTTTATTATGCAAACACAGTATCCTGTTCGTACCCAAACATAATGGTTCCCGCTAGCTGAAAAAAGAAACTCGGAAAGCAGCATGCTGCTCCAATATCCCACCGTTACGGCAGCGCAAGAAACTAAACAAACAAGCAAGCAAACAAACAAACAAACAAACAAACAAAAACACGATTCTCTTCATGCATCGCGGGCGCGTCTATAACGGCCAGACATTTGGCATGGCACGTCTAGAAAAACTGCAAATTCATTGCCGGTCGTCGCCGTCGAGATAACGCCGACAAACAGCGCTTTTCTGCGCACCGAGGTGAAGCGACAGTCTCGGGGGCGTGTGTACTGTTTCTTTTGATTCTCTTTTATTTAGTGCCGCGTCACTGCATACGTCATGGCGGGACTTTTGAATTCTTTAAGGTCGATACGCCACGTGGTGTCGTTCACGCGAACTAGGCCGCTGGTGTCCAGAAAAGCTGCATATGGGCGGGTTCTTGTTTTCTTTTTTCCTTTCCGTGGTTTACGTACACCTTCTGTGTTGTCTGATGCCCATGAATGTACGTGTGCAGTTAAATATTTTTATTCTTTACTGTTTCTGCGTTTCAAGGTTACCTTTTCGTCCTGTCTTAAATCATTACGAAGTTCTTGTTTTTTTTTTTTAATCATTCACGATCACCGGAAAGCGACCAGTGGCAGTCCTCAGCAAATTATGCCTTGGAGCACTTTATTTGTGTAATTGCTTCTATCAGCGCAGCATTAATACGCACAAATAAATGACCTCTACACTAGATAATAATAGGGGGAAAGGCAGGCGCTTACACACACACACGCACAACCAAAAATACAGTATTTAAATTCTTTGAGCAAGCATAATATATTTACTTATTTATTAATGATGTAAGTTGTGGAGGTTCCTACAGGAGTGCGCATACAAACAACACTCGGGAAGCGTCTATACAAAGAAGACGTATGAAAAGAACAAAGAGACAGGGTAGCATTGTGTACAGTAGACACGCTATGTAAAAAATACGAGAAACAAAGTCAAGTTGCACAATGAGCGCCTCATGCAAAACCAGTTAATACAATAAAAATTCACAGGGCACCTTATGCATTCACTTAAGACGACTCGAAGGCGAAAGCCATCTTCTTCTTAGTCGATGTATTGATCCTGCCCCGCCACCCGAAAGCTTTGCGCACCTATAGCGTGGTTTTACATTGCCTCCAGGATCGGAGGCACCTCATCTGGTTTTGCACTGCCTCCGTGATCTGCCCACTTTTGTTTGACCAAGCTACGATGTCATGTGATGACGGCATCATGTGACGTCACGCCAAAATTTGTGACGTCAAGACGGCGCCATATTGTGACGTAATCACGTGACGATGTGTTTTTTTTTTGCTTCACTCGTCCCCGACGCCGCGGGACGCCGACGGTGGAATTTCGCGTTTTAGAGGCATTGGCGATAAAAAAAGAAAAAAAAAAGAAAGCATCCGGCTTGATGGTATAGTGCTTACGGTGCTCGGCTGCTGACCCGAAAGTCGCGGGTTCGATCCCGGCCGCGGAGGTCACATTTCGGTGGAGGCGTGATGCTAGAGGCCAGTGTACTGTGCGATGTCAGTGCAGATTAAAGAACACCAGATGGTCAAAATTCATGGAGCGCTCCACTATGGCGTGTCTAATAGTCATGTCGTGGTTTTGGCATCTAAAATCCCAGATAATATTATTAAAAAAAAAGAGACAAATAAACGCCGTAGTGAATCTGCCGCACAGAATGCAAGACAGTATTGGAAACACTCAATAACATGTGCAGGCGATGGGGCATGCAAAGAAAGGCTGCAGATACAAAAAAAAAACTGCAGATATACACACAAAAAAGGAAAAACACACAGACACTGCGCGTATGCAAAGTTTTATGGCGTACTATACACAACAACGTATTCATCGTTTTGATAAGGGCTCATGGTGAAACTCGAGTGCCGATACAAATGCGGCCACAGATCGTGAGCAAGAAATGGCGCCAATGATAACTAGAGACCTGATTTTAAATGCGAAGCATTTCTTAGCGAACCTTAGGCACTTTGGTCGTTTCTATCTATCTATCTATCTATCTATCTATCTATCTATCTATCTATCTATCTATCTATCTATCTATCTATCTATCTATCTATCTATCTATCTATCTATCTATCTATCTATCTATCTATCTATCTATCTATCTATCTATCTATCTATCTATCTATCTATCTATCCATCTATATCTGAACACGATTCACTGGTCATGACACGAATAACGCAAAATACCTGTCCCGTACACCATGAAACCCTTTCTCTCAGTCACGTGTGGCACATACCCGCATACCAGAGTTAATGTTATGCGGGTATGTGCCACAGGTGATACAGAGTCTCAACCAACACAGTAATCGCGAACACACACACATTGACACGCAAGGAAAGTGATAATAGTAATAATTGTTGGAGTTTTATGTCCCAAAACCACGATATGATTATGAGAGACGCCGCAGCGAAGGGCTCCAGAAATTTTGACCTTCGAGATCGCACAGTACACTGGCATCTAGCATTTTATCTCCATCGAAATTCGACCGCCGTGGCCGGGATTGAATCCGCGACCTTCGAGTCAGCAGCCGAGCATCGTAACCGCTACACCACCGCTGCGGACACAAGGAAAGCGAGGAAGCTGAAGACAGAACACCCCCTGGAAGACGCTCAACTACTGTCCACTCGTCCACGTGGTCCGCAACGTGGACCATGTGGATTACGCAATAAGCGGGGCCAATGCTTCCTACAATAAATCTGCCGAGAGTTTACCAGGCCTCTCATCATTACCGGTGACTTCAAGATTGATTCATAAAGACCCAACAACGCTTCGTCCTTACACTGCATGAAAGAACGGCTTGGATGTGGACAGGGCATCAATAGACCTCGCTGCCACGTCCAGGACAGGAGGCATCATGGATCATTTCATCGTAAGAGGCATCCAGGATTTCCACCTGCTGTAATACCTCGCACTTCACTACACTTAGACCCATTGTAACCGCGATCACGAAAGGATCCGATTAACAAGTCCGGTACAGCTGCTAGTGCTCACTGATCGCGGTGATGATGACCTTGTTCAAGAACTGTCAAGAACCCCTTCTACACATGCACACGGGTTTCATGAAACGTGCTTGCGTTCTCCGTCATAACAGACAAGTGCAAGCATAACAACTGTAACTGCAACTCTGACAGTAACGTACGTGCAGTGCGCCTGCGCGTGCCACTCGGCTGTGCATATATCTAGGGGAACTTTGCTTAATGAAGCTTAGTTGCGAGTAACGCCTGTCCTGTGCATATGTGTTCCTTCTTCGTCCTGTTCGAATTCGCGCTATCCAGTATTGAAGAATATAAGCACTGCATATCCGCTTACCGCTTCTGGCGTTGGTAACACCCATGTTGCTGTTGGCATCGTTATGCAACTGTAAACAACTGGTTATATAATACATATGCGACTCTTCAACATATGAGTGTGCGCATACCATTTCCACATTTCTCTAGCGACATTCCGTAACGTTTCGCTCAATGTGAAAAATTACACCACAGTCACCATCCCGCACATGCTTCGCATAACATCGATTCCCACGGTGCGTGGGACCTGCCGAATTTTTAAAGCTAATGCCTATTTTGTTCCTTACGCTCCTATCGCGCCCTTTTGATATATGAGCGTGAATTAGAGGCTAAGGCGGGTTTTTATAGTGTTTTATGGTGCCTATAAATGCCTATATTTGGCGTTCGTGCCTATATGCCTACAAGGGCCTATAAATGCCTATTTTCAAAATTGGCGCCTATATGAACACTATTTAGACTCAAGTTTCCCGTCCGGGTGCAGATTGAGCCCATTATTCCTTTTACCGCGCAACATTGCCTGTTCGGAACTCTATGGGGTTCAACCTAGTCTTCTATAGTTCAACCAACTCGCGGAAACAACCGCTAGCAGTAGTGAAATGGGACGCACCGGCGAGCATATGCCGCCGCACTGTCATGGCGCGAGCGGTTGGCGAATGCGAAATTGAGGTGAGCCATCAGCGGAGAGTGAAGAGCAAAAGAAGAAAAATGTGGTGTGCACACGGCTTTTGTTTAGTTTATAGTTTACTTTTTAACCCTTTCCCTATACCGAAGACGAGCTGAGCTCGTCCACGCTGAAAGTAGCATTTGCGGGCAGAGAAATTAAGCTACCGATTCATTTTGGTGAGTTCTCTTTTGCTTGAAGAGCTGGTGCAGTAAAACAACAACAACAAAAAAAAAACGCCCTCAAAACATGCATTTAGGTCGAGAAAGTACTAGGTTCCGGTAACCGGAATTAGAAAAAGGCGTCCTCCTCCAAGCCGCTCGTCTCAGCAGCAGCTTTTTTTTTTCAGAGAAAAGAAGAAAACGCTTGTTCGCCGACGTTTTTGTGGAATTGATAATTTGAGTTGTCCTGCCAGTGAAGCAGCGACTGGACAGAGCTGCATATTTTTTTTTTCTAAATAATCGGATTCGGTCGAAGACCGCTTCCCAACGTTTCGGCAGTAGACGTCGATAGGTGTAAGCAAACACCCCCCCCCCCCTCTCCGACGTGTACAAAGCTTTTTTTTTCACGGGCTCCCTTGTACCAGTGCTTATTTTTTAAATTTCAGAGACATTTTCTGCACCCAAGACAGGAGAGGTTAGAGCCCATTCCGTGGTGCAGTGCAGTGAAACCAATTCTCTGCATGTTAAAAAATATATTTTGCTTGTATCTTGCGAAAAAAGCGCTTTTAAATAGTTTTTATTGTTTCAAGACGCGTATAGAATAAAATGGGCGATGAAAAAAAAATTCGTATTTTCGTATCATTCTTGGTAAAAAAAACGCCAGGCCTGCGCTGAAACCGCAGCACAGTCACAGCGAAAGCTGGAAGAGCGGCGCTTCTAGAACCCGTTGTAAGCTCCCTTGGGGCTACTAATACAAGTACACTAGCAAGGTACCCACTATGCCATAAATAACAATTTTTATGAAGTTGGGAAGCAGCTACTAAGCCATTATTCGTCATTCAGCGGAGAAGCGAGGCACCAGCTACACGTCTGTAATGCATTATGTTCACTTTGTTGAAGCGACGACTGATGACGATGAAGAATTATGGCTCAGCCCTTTGTAATGGGTTGGAAGCTTTAAGCGGCCCACCAGTTATGTAATTTGCATTGGGTGACGCCCGGTCGCTATTTCCCTTTCCCGTCATGCTGTATAACATACGTTGTCGTGGGAGAGAGACGGCGGGGGGGGGGCGAAGAACTTTACTGAGACCCCGAAGAAATAGATCATGCGCTTATGGGCCTCCTTGGCAACCAATACAAGTGGACTTGCGACAAACCCACTACGCTTTAAATCATTGTAATTTTACTGAGACCCCGAGGAAATGGATCATGCGCTTATGGGCTTCCTTGGCAACCAATACAAGTGCACTTGCGAGGAACCCACTACGCTGTAAATCATTGTAATTTTTGAGAAGCAGGGCAGCAGGCACTGTGCCATTTTTCGTCATTCTACGGAGAGCCGTGGTAACTGCTAAACGCATGTAAGGCATTATGCGCACTTTGCTGATGTTGTGCCTGATGACGACGAAGAATTATGGCAGAGCCCTTTGTAATGGGTTGGAAGCATTCAACAACCTACTCGTTGCGCATTGTGTGACGCCTGGTTACATAATTCGCGTTGTGCGACGCTTGGTGCTTATTTTACTCTTCTACCACGCTATATTGCACATGTTAATGTGGTTCCTTCCCGACATCAAGCCTGTATAGGACCTTTTTGCAAAGCAGTTTCAAGCACCGGCATGGCTCAGAGGTTGAATACTGGACTCCCACGCAGAGGGCCCAGGTTCGAACCTCGTTCCATCCTGGAATTTTTTTCTTATTTAGTTTTTTTCTTATTTCGAGCGATACTGGTTACGGACACCGGCGGCGGCGGCGGCGGCGGCGGACAACTACGGCGCCAAAAACGGCCGGTGAAATGATCTCATAACAGCTTTCGCTGTAAAAGAACTCGGTGGTGAAAGGGTTAAGGTGTTCACCGCCTGGGGAGAAATTGGTTCTACGCGATTCGACCCGGCCAATTGGAGGAATCCCCTCCTTCTGGTCTTTTAGCGATCTGGATGTCTGCTCCTGCTCTACCCTCTCAGTCATGCCGAAAAGAAAGGCACAGCGGTGTGTGCAGATTCGACAGTGGACACTTGTCTCACCAGGCTACAGAATAAGCGGAGAAACCATGTTCTGCTCAGCGTGCGTGGCAAAGGACAATTGCACGGCTACGTTCAACTGTTGGTGCCTGTGCGCCATCTTAAACAATAACATTTCTTTTTAGGGGCGAAGCTCCTTAAGCCGTGGGTCTGTCCTTCCTCTGTGACCGGTTTGTAACCACTCGTCAACGTCATCTTCTTCTACTGCATACCAGAACGCGCGCTTCTCACGAGCTAGTATGCAGTTCTGGTATGCAGTAGAAGAAGACGACGTTGACGAGTGACACTCTCGTGCGTGTCCTGTGTGGTGTTCTTTCTTCTTTACTACGTCGTGGGTCTGTCCTTCCTCTGTGACCGGTTCGTAACCACCTAGTTGTATGACTCACTCAGCAGGTGGCGCTAGTGTGAGTGACGTCATGATGACGTCACTCGCACGTGACTGACGCAATAAAAGGCAATCGCTCTTGACGCGCTTCCTCTTTCGCAGCGAGTCACCGGATGGAGCAGGTGGCTGTAGACAGTAGACGAACAAAATAAAAGAACAAAATAAATGTTGATTTGTATATACGCACACAGTCTCACGTATTTCTTAATGATGTAATGGGCGAACTTTCACGGGAGGGTTACGCTTTTACCGATGATCTCCCTTTCTCGAGCTTCGTCCACTTATCACCATTCATTCCGTAGATATGGCGTCATTTTTTTTTCCTGTCGGAAATATACGTGGCGCGCGTCTTCCTGCGAAGTTATTTTCATTTGTGTAAAACTTTATTGTGCCTATATTTACGATATTAGAGGCCTAAAGCGTTGTTTTGTCTGCCTATTTTTGGCGCCTAAAGCGCGCTTTTCTGACGCCTAAAAATGCGGCCTCTGATGATAACGATAAAGAAGCTTTCATTTCATCTAAGCAAGATATTTGCACCATACTGCCCATCGGCCCTTTATCCTGTGTACAATATGTATGATGCCATTTATAATAAACGAGTAAATTGTTCGTAAACTTAGCAAAATAAGCCACCTTAATCGCGCTTAGGAAGCTTCGCGGCACTAAAATGTGTGTGTTGATATACATACACTGCTGCTGCTGCTTACATGCATATAAATACTTTAAACGATTATTTGTGTATTTGGAATGCAGCGTTTACGGGAAAATTAAGTAAAGCTTTAAACTTAACTCTTCCGTTTCCGGCGTAAGGAAGAGGATTCGTTTACAACGTAACAGAGTCTACGTCTAGCTCTAGCGCATAGAACATGCACAGGTCGTCAGGTTACATGAATTACATGCTCCATTAATAAACATTTGGCCAACAACAGCGTTAAAAGCTGTCCAAGCGCCAAAAAAGAAAAGAAATACAAAAATTCGGCAGATCCCACGTACCGTGGGAGTCGATGTTATGCGAAGCATGCGGCGGGTAGGTGACTGTGGCGTAAGCTTTCTATACTGACTGACACGTTACAAAATGACGCTAAAAATTTGTATAAATTTTATACGCACACTTATATATGTTGAAGAGCCGCATATGTGTTATATAACCAGTTGTTTACGGTTGGGTAACGCTTCCAATGGCAACGTGGGTATTATCAACACAGGAAGCGGTAAGCTGATATGTCCCGAGAACGCACGCAGGTTTCACGAACCCGTGTGAATGTGTGCAAGAAGTTTTTGCCAGTTCTTGAACAAGGGCTTCATCACCGTGATCAGTGAGCACCAACAGCTGGTCATGACTTGTTATAGGATCCGGTCGTGATCGTGGTGACAAGGGGTCTATGTGTAGTGAAGTATATGGTATAATAGAGCTGTTGGAATTCGTGGATGCCTCGGTCATTTCGTCGACAATTGTCTGTCGACAGAGCCGCCGACATGTCGGAACCTGAAGCCACCTTTCGCGTTGGTGAGGTATATAGGCCGTCGAGGCTGGTAGGCTTGGATAGTGCTACGTAGACCAACATCAGTGGATGGTGTTTATCGTATTTGTAGACTACCTGGGCGTATGTGGCCTACGTAGCCTAGTCTACAAAGCGGCTGTCAATCAATCTGGCATCATCCTCGGTCAGCATGAGGCCATCGCCCAGCCTCGTAAGAAATGAAGAGGACACTGCGTCGTTCTGGCGGACTAAGTGCACTTTACGGTGCGGTGATGTGGATATGATATGTAACTTTCGTTAATGTATTCCTACGGGGTCGAGCAATGCTTCAATATAGCTCGCTGAATCATAGGAATACAAACGTAATGTTTATTAGACTGCTATAAAAGCGGAGCCAACACTGGAACTACAGACGTTAATCTGATATGACGCCTGTATAGTAGGAGTAGACATCGTAAGGGTATAATGTAGTGTTTATTGCTTTCTTGTAAAATTAGATAGCCAGCACGACAACCACAATTGACGTTGCACCGATATTACGCCTGCGTAGGCTGTTTTTCCAAACCAATTTATAGACCTGGCGTGGCTCAGTGGTAGAATGCCTGATTGCCACGCAGAATGCTTGGGTTCGATTCCTTTTGGGATCCTAATTTTCATTCTTTCCATTCGTTGAGTCAACGCTGCCGATGTTGATTTTCTTAACGCTCTAGCATTTAAGTTAACAATGTCTGTTCTCGCAGTTCCTGGGTCGATATAAACTGTCAATCACCTGTGGCGCATACCCGTACACTGCGGCCCGTGGTAAACGGGTATGTGTCACACGTGTGTAGTGGAAAGGGTTTGACGACGTACGCGACAAGATTTTAATGTTATTCATGTCATGACCCGGCAGTCATATTCGTCAAATCCTCTTACTCTCCCATGCAAATTTTGGTGTACACCAAGTTAAGGAGGCGATCATGAGAGCACCCAGACGTAGGCGGCTAGATAGATAGATAGATAGATAGATAGATAGATAGAAACGCTCAAAGTCCCAGAGGTTCGCTAAGAAATGCTTCGCATTTAAAATGTCGCTAGCGTGCACTAATTTCCGAACGCATCCGCGCACCGCAAGCGCGTTGCGTAGCGCGTTTCGCATGATGCCTAGCTGCGGCGGGAGGTGCAATGGCTGCCGTCGTAGCAGACTACGCGGAGTGGGGAGCCAAAACAATCACGCTCACCGACTGGAAGGAACGTTCGGCCGGTTATTCTTTTAGCAGTGAGCGGCCATGGTTCAGACACTCGCAACTGTGGTCTAGCAGAACAGACTGTTGGGCTACTTGGCTGTCCATGAGCACTGAAAGAATAAGCGTTAAAATTTGACGAGCACAAAAGAAGAGCAATCAAAGGGCTGGCGCTACTAAGAGCTGTTAATTTTCGTCACACCCACCGAGTTTAAATGCATATAATCGAGGTGTTGCGCGTGCGCAAAGTCGCATTGGAAACGTAGAGCAAAACAATCAAGTATAATGCAGAAAACTAATCTTCGATAACACCTGCCGTATAACAAGGTGCGAGTTACAGCTGAGCATTTCAGAAGGAGCCTTGCAGAGATTCAATTCGGAAGCATGCATGTGACGAAAATGAACAGTTGTTAGTAGCGTCAGTCCTTTGTTTGCTCTTCTTTGCGTGCTCGTCAAGTTTTCGCGCTTATTCTTTCAGTGTTCAACTGTAGTCGGAAGACAAGACCGCTCACAGATTAACTGATTTTGCCTTATTAGCGTAAGTGCTTCCTCATTAGAAGATAAAAAGCTGGATGTTCCCAGCAAAAGCGTTAAGGTGGGCTTATACTTGACGCTCTTAGTGATCTCCACGCCGTTCGTGACTTTCGTGGCTTCATTCTATAACCAGGAACACAGAGATGCACTACTTTCAATATTACTGTACTCAATGTACTTGTTTGGCGGTATACCGGCGTAGCCGAACTGTTCTGTACATATTACACTGTTCACCGTTTGTTCTAAACAGGGTGTGCATGCTAACTGCTCTAAATCATCCACATTTTTTCAAGCAAAGCTTGTATTTACTTACCTGTGTAGCTGGGGATGGTGTTCCAAAAAATCCCTCCTCCCCAACAGCTGGGGCACACCAGATAAATAATAAAAAAAGAAGAAAATAAGCTTTCTTTCTAGGGCCAGGATTTGAACCCTGGTAGCCCCTGTACGAAAACAAGTGCCTTGAACACTAGGTCACGCGCCCATGCTTGCCCAACGTGAACTCAACTGAAGCGTACGAATGCGTTGTACCGACGACGCAAAAAACAATTGGGAAGCAGTGCATTTGCTATGGGCGCTTCATTGAAGTACCTCATGTTGGCGGACTAAAAGCGATACGTTGGACTCCGCATAAGGTCGATACCAGGAATTTCACATTTAAGGAAAATTCCGACTTCGAGAAAATTGAATTAATAACCCATGTTTCCATGATCATGAGATGGTCGTTTAGTTGGGCCGTGCAACAGCCTCACAAACGCTGGGAAGAACGTAAAAGACGCCAGGCCGATTCAGCCCGAAAACAGCGTTCCGGGGCGGAAGAAAGAAAGAACGAAAGAAAGGAAAGGAAAAGAAAGAAAGGAAGAAAGAGAGAAAGAAAGAAAGAAACAAAGCAAGAAAAAGGAAGAAAGAAAGAGAGAAAGAAAGGAGGAAAGAAACAAAGGAAAAAGAAACAAATGGAATGAAAGAAGAAAAGAAAGAAAGAAAGAAAGAAAGAAAGAAAGAAAGAAAGAAAGAAAGAAAGAAAGAAAGAAAGAAGAAAGAAAGAAAGAAAGAAAGAAAGAAAGAAAGAAAGAAAGAAAGAAAGAAAGAAAGAAAGAAAGAAAGAAAGAAAAAAGCAGTACCGCCAGGCACGCCCGCGCCAAGCTTCGCTTGCCCCCACTTCCACGATTGGGGAAGGACTCCTGATTTTTTGCTTGTCGCTATGTTAAGCTTTCGGGGCCACTTGTATAGCGCTACTCTTGATAGTCACAGGTTTTCAGACGAAATCTGTGCCTGTGTTTCAAGGTGAAAATATGGTCCAAAAAAGTCAGCGCGCCATGCTGCGCGTGTACGTACTTCGTCCACTTAGCCTTCGCGGCGTTCGCATGAGCAAAGCAAATAACCTTGCAAACCCTTGCAGTAGCTGAAGTTGTCAAGATATACCTGGACACCGCATACGGTGAATCCCGCAAAAAGATGGCATCAACAAGCACATATTTAACACTGATACTCGATATGCACTCCTTCAAAGCGTCGTGAAACGCGACGAGCGTCGTGTCTTCCCTCGAGCCTGACGGTACGATTTTTCATGCGATTCGACGTCCGACACGGCGGAGGGGAAACCGGAATGGTGACCTTTCATAGCATCGTACAGCCACCATTCCCTCTCCCCCCCGCCGCGTCGGCCGTCGGATCGCATGGAAAATCGGACCGTCTGTCTCGCCCTTTATACTCACAGGGCGAGCGGGGAACGCGGTGCGACAGCCAGGCCATTAGGGGCGTAGCTCCTCTTAGTCTAACCTTGTCCCATGTCAGGCGTAACCGGCAGTATCTCCCGAACAGTATAATAGATGGCGCTGTCCCATAGAGATGCATGCAAACTGCATTTGGGTGACGATATACTAGATGGCGCTGTCCCATAGAGATAGAAAAAAAACAAAGAAAAAATAAATAAAAATGAAAAAGAAAAAACAAAAGTAACATAAAAATAGAAAAATAAAAAAAATTAAAAGACAAGAAAAAACGTAAAAGGGAAAAATAATCAAAGCGGCGTATTGCTTTGATCACTGCTGGGCGAAACCAGTGAACATTTCACGGTGTACACATGATTGCTTCAGGAGCTTCGCCCAAGCTCTTCATCATTCACCCGTGGATATGCTGCAATTTTCATAGCCAGGCGAACGCCGGAGAGCTACTTTTCGATATGGATGGATGCCATGAGGTAAACTTGGGCTAAATCCGCCAACTCGCGATGTGTTAAAGCCTTGACGAAATTACACTTCTCCTATTGGAAACGCACCGAATGAAGCGGTCGTATATAGTAACGGTAGTAACGCGCCGTTACTATACGACCGGTCACTCTGCGCAGAGTGACCCTGCGCAAAGGGTCACTCTGCGCAGGATATATTTGTCAAATATAAGCGAAACTCTCAAGAGTCACACGGTCCCTTGCGCATTTGCATAAAACAACTTGAAGGCGCAAGCCATCTTTTTCTTCTTAGTCGATTGCACTGATTGTCAATTACAACTAAAGTAAAATCTCAGTCGATTGTATTGATGTTGTATTTTGGATTTCACTGTGGCAATTGGTGCATACTGTATGGAGTGGGGTTCAGCGGGTCTCGCTACGGTAGCTGGCTCCCGCCGTACGTCCGCATAGCCGATGTTTCCCAGTGAGGAGACGCGTTCTTTCAAGAAGGAACGTAGGTTTATTTACATGATTAAGTGAGAAGAGAAATAACGTCAAAAGTCTTCAGCTTTTATAGATCCGAGACTGTCATTATACCGAGGCACACGCAAACCGGTGTCAGCGTCTCCCGCCAATCCGGTGACCTGCCGTCATGGCATCCGGCCTCCAGAAAGGAGGTAATGAGTCACACAATACACTCGTCGGTCGAGAAGACCAATTGGGGAACACCAGTGCACCACACAGTTCACGCGCCACGCCTCGACGACTCGCATATCGGAATGTCGGCGAGGAGTTTGAGTCCGAAGAAGGGTTGGGGTGAAAGGCCCATGATCTCTGCTTCTGCTGCCGGGAACACTCGGAAGAAGCGTTGATGGCTGCCCTCGGATGAAGGCCCCCAACTGGGTTGATGAGAGCGTCTACAGCGGCGTTCTTCCACGCTGACAAAAGAGGATTTTAGTCTGTCCAGCATTCCGGTAACGCGAAGGCGTAGCGTAATGCCGGTTCATCGCAGCGCCCCCCCCCCCCCACCCTACTAAGGCAATGTATGGGGCAGATTCTGCCCCCCCCCCCTCTTAAGTGACTGGAAGGGTCAATGTACGGGGTAGATTTTGCGCATTGATTATTTGAGTATGGCACTCGAAAACGGTGCCGAATCGACACGAATGTTTTGCTGTCGAAGCTTAAGGGCATGAATCTAAAGCAAAAATTCGGCAGATCCCACGTACCGTGGGAGTCGATGTTATGCGAAGCATGCGGCGGGTAGGTGACTGTGGCGTAACTTTTTTTACTGAGCGACACGTTACAAAATTACTCTAAAGATTTGTATATATTTTATACGCACACATATATTTGTTGAAGAGCTGCATTAGCGCACTCAGGATTTCTCTCAGGGGGGCGTTGAACTTCTGACAAGATTACAGGAGTGCGGGGGGGGGGGGCAAGCACATTGCATAATATGACATTTCCTTGCTTCAGCTGGAGTAATGCGACAACAAATAAAATACCAAATAATAATAATAATAATAATAATAATAATAATAATAATAATAATAATAATAATAATAATAATAATAATAATAATAATAATAATAATAATAATAATAATAATCAAACGTTTATTTAATGTGCCCAGGAACAACCGTATAATAATAATAATAAAAATAATAACATGAATTATGATGATGATTATTCAGCGTTTTACAGAAAGGTCTTGAAATAACTTGACAAGGCCAAAAAACCGTTCAGTGGAGCAGTGCACGTAGAAAATAAACTACAAATTGAACCGACATGTCGGCTGGCTGGCGGTCGCGCAATGATGTTAAAACTTTATTACTATGGTAGGTAGCGCATACAAACAGGACGCAAGAAAGGCACATGAAGACACCCAGCGCCGTGTGTGTGTTTTCGTGTGCGTTTCTTGTGTCCCGTGTATTTGCACTACCAGTGTAATAAGAAAATGCCATACGAACAAGCCCGCATGCATGGCAACTTTAACTCTTAAAAAACGCTGCAGCTGATAATTTCCTACGCTTCCTTGGAGTCTCACCAAACAATAAATTTCTTCTGCTTTCAGAATAAATGACTTTCCGTAGCTGTTCTTGGTGAGTTTCTTGAATATATCATCTGTTTTTCTTTTGTTTTTTCACGTTGTGCGCTGCAGTATGTTCCGGCTCTTCGTATTGATGTCTAAGACTAATATATTCCGCTTTTTGGGGGGGGTCTGAAGAAAACCGAAGATATCGACTTGTGTAGGTGTTTGTGCAGAGTTTTATTTTGAGGCTACGGGAACATCCAAACACGGCCGAGAGTCTTATCTTTTAAGGGCGAATTGAATTCTCGTTCAATGAAATTTATATGAGAGAGAAAAATTATGACGTAGGATCTCTTGACGATCGAAAAACAGTCGTTTAGACGTATCTGAGAAATATTTTTGGTTGCGGCTGGAGTGAAATGAGAGCTCGTCCCTCGATGTGTTCCATTCTTATATTTGCCGTGGCATATGCTCTATTGTAGTAATCAAAGGGGCAAGAAAATAAAAAAGGAGCCATACTGACAACCCGTGAAAGCATATTTTTTCTTGGAAAGCTGCGCCCCGCTACGGTGGTCTAGTGATAAGTTATGGCGCTCGACTGCTGACCCGAAGGTCGCGGGATCGAATCCCGGCCGCGGCAGCTGCATTTTCGATGGAGGTGAAAATATGATTGAGGCCCGTGTATTTAGATTTAGGTGCACGTTAAAGAACCCCAGGGGTTCAAAATTTCAGGAGCCCTTCACTACGGCGTCTCTCATAATCATATCGTGGTTTTGGGACGTTAAACCCCAGATATTATTATTGGAAAGCTGCTTCCCTGGAAATTTAGGAACGCAGAGCCATAGAGCACGCCATAGAGCACTCCTCAATTTAGGAGTAGATGAGTGAATACAACACATTTCCAGAGCCGGTCAGGAAAAGTCGACCTCAGGACACCTCTGGATATGAACCTTGGACTACCGGTGAGAAGGACAGTGGGGCAGTTACGGGGGAGGGGTGGGGGGTGGTCGGCCTCAGGGGGGGGTTACAACCCCCGAAACCCCCCCCGTCGGTGCGCCACTGGCTGCATGTGTGTTATATAAGCAGTTGTTTACGGTTGGGTAACGCTGCCAGCAGTGGCGTAGCCAGGAATTTTGTTCGGGGGGGGGGGCTCACGTTGCAGCGCGACCTCCTCATTGAATTTTTAGAACGACTAAGTATATGAATAACATTTATTTATTTATTTATTTATTTATTTATTTATTTATTTATTTATTTATTTATTTATTTATTTATTTATTTATTTATTATATCCTCAGAGGTCCCATATGGGTCTTTACATGAGGGGTGGGCGTCATAAAATGGCGGTATCGATGAAGGTGTATGTTAGGATGTGGTTGAGTCTGCTTCCTGGATGGCATTTTTGAAGCGCGCAAAATCGCGGATGACTGCTGCTTCGTTCGGAAGGTCATTCCAGTCTCGGGTGGTGCGCAAAAAGAAGGGCTGCTGAAATGAGGTGGTGTGGGCACATGGCGGAATCACAGCATTTGGATGACTTGTGCGATGACCTCGATGGACCGGCTGGATGAGGTGGTTGTCACGGGGGGTTGAATAAAAGAATCTGTGAAAAAGGCAGAGACGTGCAATAAGACGACGAAGAGCGAGGGTAGAAAGATTTAACTGGGATTTGAGGGCGGAGACGCTCGAGTAGCGGGAATAATCTGAAACAATGAATCTGGTTGCTCGGTTCTGTACTGACTCAAGTATTTCGATATGATTAGTTTGGTGGGGGTCAAAGACAGCAGCTGCATACTCAAGTTTTGGTCTGACAATGGTTTTATAAGCGGGTAGTTTAACGGAAGGTGGTGCCATGGAAATGTTACGGCGTATGTACCCGAGAGCGCGGTTATCGGAGTGAATTATGTGATTTATATGGTCGCCCCAAGATAGGTTACTCGAAAGATGGACACGCAGGTATTTAATCGAGTCAGTAGCAGCTACATGACAGTTGTTGATTGTGTAAGTAGCCGGCGTGTGGTTTCGGCGACGATGGAAAAAATTAGTAATGTTTTTTTCGCATTAAGGGACATCAACCAGGTGGTACACCACTGCTGAATGCGTGAGAGGTCATGCTGTAGAGAGGAGACATCGGTGGGGTTATTTATAGGGCGGTGGAGGACACAATCATCAGCAAAAAGACGGATGTTAGATTCAACGGAAAGCGGAATATCGTTAAAGTATATTAGGAATAAAAGAGGCCCTAGGACGATACCCTGGGGCACGCTGGACAAGACATGCGAGAGGTCGGAGGAGTGATCATTAACATGCACGAATTGTTTACGGTTTGTTAAGAATGCTTTAATCCAGTTAAAAACATGCCGATGAAGGTTTAGACGCGAGGTTTTTTGAAGGAGACGGGAGTGGGGTACCTTATCGAAGGCTTTTTCAAAATCTAAGAACAGTGTGTCAATTGGGATGTTACGGTCCATATGAAGGTGAATGTCGTGCAGGAATAATGTTAGTTGGGTCTCGCATGAGTGATCTTTACGAAAGCCATGTTGGTTTGGGTGAAAGAAGTTTACGGATGATAAAAATGTAGCAACATGAGAAAGGATGACGTGTTCCATGATCTTTGAACAAGCACTAGTGAGCGAGATTGGTCGGTAGTAACCTGCAAATGAGCGGTCACCTTTCTTGAAGACCGGAAAGACCTTCCCAACTCTCCAGTCTAATGGGACTTCACCTGTGTCGGGTGACTGCTGAAAAATGATTGACAATATGGAACTGCATACATGTTCAGTATTTTTCAGAATTTTGGCGTTTATGCCATCTATACCGCATGACGAAGAGTTCTTTAATTGGTTAATAACTTTTACAATTCCCTCTGAATTGAATACAATCTTTGGCATTGGCGGAAAAGCAAAATGCGGAAAATCAGGAAGTTCGTTGTTAGGTTCGTTAGTAAAGACGGAACAAAATGCAGAGTTGACGGATGGAACGTCGCAGTCGGCAACGGGGAACCCAGAAGTGTCACAAAGAGAGACTGTGGTTTTGTCGTCCGGTTTCATAATTTTCCAAAAGCGGCGTGGGTATGTACATATATTACCATGTACATACATTGTCACTGGTATTACCATTAATATGTATTACCAGTGACAATTTGTATTAGATGCTGCAAATCACTTCTTGAATGCTGCCCTCTGTTAAGAACGAGTAAAAGATGTGTTTTTTCGTAAAAATATTATGTTGGCATGCCCGCAAAATCTTTCCAGGAATAACTGTCTTCAATCTTTTCAATATTTGTGTTTGTGTGTGTGTGTAACAGGTACGGCAAATATCACGTAAACTTCGGAACTGCATCAGCTTTGAACTGAAGAGGTGCCTGATAACAAAAAAATGAAGTCCACGAAATAACCAGGATTTTAATGCAGATTGTTTACGCAAAATGTTCATCTTTTTGCACAAATGATGCGGCCAGGGAAAAGCAAGAATGGGAAAGTACACCTCGAATACGGGCAAAATATAAGTCACCGGAAACAGTGCGCAGTATGCTTACGCAAAACTTCACAAATGTAGATTTAAATATGCAATCAATAAACGGAACTAAGCAATGATCACTATACATAATGGCCAACTGATATGTCCTTTGGGCCAAGCTGCTGTCTCGGACGCACCATGTAAACAGAACTATAAAGGAAGAGCTTCCGGAGCCCTCCACTACGGCGTCTCTCATAATCATATCGTGGTTTTGGGACGTTAAACGCCAGATATTATTATTATAAAGGAAGAGCGCAGAAATAACGAAAGAAACTACTTCAAAACTGTTTTAAAAGTGCGAACCACTATTGTGCACTCAATTTAAAGGAAGGTTGCCGCTTCTAGTTCAAAAAGCAATGAAGAACAAAAACGACAAATGAAAGTAACAAACAATGCTGCTAGTACGGCCTCCCAATAGTTGAATTTGTTTGGCAACGCCGCGTATGCCGACCTCTCAGTGAACAAGGTGAAGCTGTCGATTGGCTGGAAATGTCCACCTGATGCCCGTATTCTTATGTTTATATTAGGTCACAGTGTTAACTGCTAAAAGGTACAAAATCCTCACGGCTTTAAAAGGTGGTGAACAATAATATTGCGTCAGAATTACGGGCTCATTGACCTGAACTCTGGAACAGTAGTGTCTTTTCCTTTCGTTTGCGCTGATTTTTGTCCTGCTCGGTATCAAAGGACAACGTTGACCCGGCGAGGAAGCTTAGCGAAGCGGTCAATGACTTCCGACACGCTGATGTCGACATTTCTGTGGGCGTACAGAAGTGCCTGGCCAACCATGCGTTCCTCAGACATCGTGGAGCGTAAGTAGTTCTTAAGTAACCTCATACTTGAAAACGTTCCCTCTGCGCTGGCAGTGGTCACTGGAAGGGTGACTAGAATCCGGAGTAGCTTGTACACATTCGCACAGAACCTGCTGTCGCAATGAGAGAGGGCATCGGTTCCTGTACCGGGGCTCTGGTTTGCTGCTTTGTTCGCCCACTTTGTCCACCATAGTCGCAGTTCTCCAAAACCAGCCCTCGTTTCGACGTCATGCGCAAAAACGGTCAGGAGATTTTCTGCTCCTTTCTCCCGATCATCTTGCATTGGTGGTATTGCGGATGATACAATTAATGAAAAGTCCTTTAGAAGTGTCCTGTGCTTTTCGAACCGTTGGTTTAACTGGGCTAGTACGTGGTTCATGAACGGAATGAACAGGGTTCTGCGAAAATATTCTTCCGCACTTTCGAATGCATTGCTCCCAAGGTTTTGCTTCCGGACACCGGCTCGACGGCTGGTGATCTCCACATTCAGTTTTTCTGCCAATGCCTGCATTTGTGCAAATATTTTTGAGAAAGAAACATTCGTGTTCTTGCGGTCACTTTCAATTGTCTGCTGTATCACTTCTATGTCGTCAATGGCAGCGCTCATGTCGCTACTCCTCGTCTGCAGCTTCTTTGACAGTGGCAAAGTCAGTGCTAACACGTGTTCCGTCACATGCAGGCTTACAAGGAACGCTGGTGAAAAGAGTGCCAACATTAGACTGTTTGCCTGCACTGGACTTTCGCCATTTCCGTTAAACTTAATCTCCTCTAGTGCTGCGATCAACGGCTCAAAGAGGCTCACAAATGAAAGCACTGCATCGTGCCTCTCGGCCCAGCGCGTTTCGCATAGTCCCAAAAGGCGCTGCCTTGTAGGCTCAGTACAGCTCAAACTTATCACTTTTCGCAAAACGTGTGAGCGGATAGAAGATTTACGGAAAAAGGCTGACGTCGCCTTCAGAGTCCCAAAACAGTTTCGAATGTCTGTGATGGAGCATGCTGCACACACAACTAGATAAAGGGAGTGACACGCGCAGTGAGTACATAGAGTGCGGCTGGATATTTCTCACGGACAGCAGCTTGAACACCATTCGTTTTGTCGGCCATCGAACTTGCACCACCGTGGCCTTGACCACGGAGATGCTGCATGTTAATTCCCATTTCTATAAGGAGCCTTATGATGGTGTCGGCCAGGGCCCGGCCATTTGGTCGTGAATTGGCACAAAGCCTAAGAACACTTCTTCGATTCCGTTCGCATCCTTATTAAGGTACCTTGCACAAAGAGTAAGCTGCTCGATACCCGCAACATCCGTCATTTCATCAGCAAGTACGGAGAAGCAGCCTGCAGCGTTTACTTTTGCGACTAGGCTTTCCTTGATGATTGCAGCAGAGATTTCTATAATGTGGTTTTGTACATATAAACTAAAATATGAGGCCTTATTTGGGCAACTTTCCAAATGCTTTTTTTGATCTTTGTCGCCACAATCCGCGCGCATGCGAAGCAGCTCTTTGAAGTTGCCTGTATTTGTAGAGGAGGCTGTGCTTGAATCCATGGGACCACTGTCTCTATGTCCACGGAGAGCCACACCTTGCCACCCGCAAAAGAGAACTGTCTCAACAATAGGCTGTAACTTCCTTCGGATCTCTCTTATTTGAATTTGCCTGCCATGGTCCAGCTGATCAACAACACTGGGCACACATCCTGAGAAGGTTTGGAGAAAACTATCGGCTACCAGATGAGCGTCAGTGTGATATTTAGTGACTTCATGTGCACCGAAGACTTCGAGGGCGTGCTTCCACTTTTGAAATGGCTTGGATACGAGGGCCTTAGTGCGCGCATGTTGGCCCTTGCCAATCTCACTTCTGCTAAAAAGGACACACACTCGGCAAAACGCACCCTCTTAAAGCGCTGAGAAGCTAAGCCATCGGTACCTGTCCAGCCAAGCCACGTAAACATTCGTTTCTGCTTAAAATCGTTCATAGACTTAAACATATGGCATGGCGGAGGAATCCAAGGAGAAGCTAGCAGTTGATGTTTTGTGTCATCATCCACTTTTGAGCCATCTGTGTAGAGCCCGATATCAAACTTGCTTCTGCTAACATTTTGAGGGTCATAAAAAGATAAATAATTAAATAAATGATAATCAGGCTGAAGCCCAATAAATCCCACCACCCGGGTGACGCCGCTGGTTGGTGGCGTATGAGAGCACGAAAAATTTCGGGGGGGGCTGAAGCCCCATAAGCCCCCCCCCCCCCTGGCTACGCCCCTGGCTGCCAGTGACAACGTGGGTATTACCAACACCAGAAGCGGTAAGCTGATATGTAGTGCTTATACGTGTCCCGAGAACGCACGCGCGTTTCACGAACCCGTGTGCATGTGTGCAAGAGGTTCTTGACAGTTCTTGAACAAGGGCATCATCACCGTGATCAGTGAGCACCAGCAGCTGGTCATGACTTGTTATAGAATCCGGTCGTGACCGTGGTGAAGAGGGGTCCATATGTATTGAAGTATGTGGTATAGTAGAGCTGTTGGAATTCGTGGATGCCTCGGTCATTTCGTCGACAAATTGTCTGTAGACAGAGCCGGCCACATGTCGGAACCTGAAGCCACCTTCCACGTTGGTGAGGCATGGGCTGTCGAGGCTGGTAGGCCTGGATAGTGCTACGTAGACCAACATCAGTGGATGGTGTTTGTCATATTCGTAGACTACCTGGGCGTATGTGGCCTACGTAGCCTAGTCTACAAATGGCTGTCAATCAATCTGACATTATCCTCGGTCAGCATGAAGCCATCGCCCAGCCTCTTAAGGAATGAAGAGGACACTTCGTCGTTGTGGTGGACGAAGTGCACTTTACGATGCGGTGATGTGGATATCATATGTAACTATCGTTAATGTATATTCCTTCGGGGTCGAGCAATGCTTCAATATAGCTTGCTGAATCAGAGGAATACAAACGTAATGCTTATTAGACTTCTATAAAAGCGGAGCCAACACTGGAACTACAGAATTCAATCTGATATGACGCCCGTATCGTAGGAGCACACATCGTAGGAGTATCATGTAGTGTTTATTGCTTTCTCGTAAAATTAGATAGCCAGCACGACAACCACAATTGACGTTGCACCGAATTATGCCTGCGTAGGCTGTTTTTCCAAACCAATTTATAGACCTGGCGTGGCTCAGTGGTAGAATACCTGATTGCCACGCAGAATGCATGGGTTCGATTCCTGCTGGGATCCTAATTTTCATTATTTCCATTCGTTGTGTCAACGCTGCCGATGTTGGTTTTACTTAACTCTCTAGCATTTAAGTTACCAATGTCTGTTCTCGCCGTTCCTGGGTAGACATAAACTGTCAATCACCTGTGGCGCATACCCGTACACCGCGGCCCGTGGTAAACGGGTATGTGCCACACGTGTCTAGTGGAAAGGGTTGGACGACGTACGTGACAGGATTTTAACGTTATTTATGTCATGACCCGGCAGTCATATTCGTCAAATCCTCTTACCCTCCCATGCAAATTTTGGTCTATACCAAGTTAAGGAGGCGATCATGAGAGCGCCCAGACGTAGGCGGCTAGATAGATAGATAGATAGATACGTAGAGAGACACGCTCATAGTGCCAGAGGTTCGCTAAGAAATGCTTCGCATTTCATAAAAGCATCAGTTCGGAGCTAACGAGCTACAGAGCGCACGACGGCCACTTGATATATTCGAGGTGGACGGCATTCGCTTTCGGCGGCGCTGCCATGTTTACCGGGCGCGCGCATGCGCAGTTCACACCCGGTATTCTGGTATTCGCAAAGCGTTTTGCGTATAGCGGTGTGCCGTACAGGCTAAAATCCTCCAAGCGCCGCACAATAAAGAAGGTGTGTCGAAATTCGGAAGACAGGCAGACCGTCCACTCCAGCACGGGCAAGCCTTCCCTACTGCGCTCGGGGAGAAGAATGCAGTGGCTTGGTGAGAATACCTCCAGAGGTGCTATCTCACGCCGAAAACACCGAGCCAAAAAGGGGTCTCCGAATCCCCCGATGCTTCGCTCGGAACCAGTCTATGGCGACATGCCCGTCTCGCTCAGCATAAGCTTTCTCCAGAAAGACTCGCGGTCCGTGCCTCCGTCTAGGCGCCGATTCGGGAGGGGGGGGAGACAGTACTCTGACAGACAGGTGCACGCAAAATGGCGTCTGCCTCGATGAACTCCAAGGCCAAACCTAACAATACACGGAGAGCTTTTGACCACGCCGGGAAATCGTGTGGCAAACACGGCACAACCCATTACTCTTAAAACGCAAGTGTGCAAAAATAAAACAATGCAGTGCTGTAGGCTCGCACACGCGCACGCAAACAAAAGCCAAGTCTAACACGCACACGTGTATACAAAAAAAAAAAAACTGTGCTTGTGCAACGCCCGCAGATACGCAGTACGCACCGAGTTATACACACGACCACGAAGTAACACGACGCGCGTTGCGGGAACCCTCACCACAGCGAATTTTATATGCCAGGAATGCGCAACAAACTGCGCACGCGCCTGCTTCACCGTATAATTCTCTCTACGCCAATACGACCACATCTATCTGTATGCCGCGCCTCTTCAAATCCGTGCAGTGCGGCGAAGGCCGGAATAAGGGTTGGCTAATCAGTAACAAAAGTTTCTGAGGAAGGAGTAAAGATGGCCCCTGCGCATTTATGCAGTCTTTCCTATAGGCGTGCGCAGGGTTCTCCGATAGGGGAGGGGGGGGGGGGAGGTTGGAACTCCGCACCTCCTCCCCACTGTTCCCGACCCCATCCCATTGAGGCCCTTACTGTGAGAACCCAGTAAAAGGACGAGGTATTAGGGGGCGGGCACCCACCGCGGTGGTCTAGTGGTTATGATGCTCGACCATTGACCCAGAGGTCAGGGGATTGAATGCCGGCAGCGGCGGCCGCATTTCAGTGGTGTCAAAATGCTAGAGGCCCGTGTGCTTAGCTTAAGGTGCACGTTAAAAAATACCAGGTGGTCGTAATGTCCGGAGCCCTCCACTACGGCGTCTCTGATAATTATATCGTGATTTTAAGACTTAAAATCCCAACAATTATTATTAGAGGTGCCCCCCCCCCCTGCCCTGCCTTGCCCCCCCCCTCCCCCCTGTGCGCTCGCCTATGGTCTTTCCCGTGTATCATGAGTGCAGCAGGCGTAGGAAGTGCGCAATGCGAAGGCGAGCACACTCATCCAGAACTTATTCCTTTTTCTTTGAATTCTTAGAACACATTACGCAGCTTTAAATTATAGGGTTGGTAGGGTTTGTGTTGTTTGTGTAAGCACGCTATTTTCGAAGTATAACATGGGTGCCCAAGAGCTTAACGTATGAAGCATGCGCAGTGGCAACGAACGCTAACGCAAAGCTTTGCGCACCGTAATCTAAAGCTGCCTATTATCTTCGTGATAGTCTTCCGCCCGCGTTAAATAACGGTGAATGACAATGTCCACAATCACGTCGACGATAGTTTCTGACCGAATTGAACTTGCGTCGAGTAGAGGCCTTGTTCAGATAGCTACCGTATTTAGCCACCTATTAGCAGGACTTTTTTACTGTTGCCAAAGTTTCGGCATGTTTTGGCTATCCGCTGTTAAAGCAGCAAGGCTGCGTTCATTCATTCGCAATACATTGATTGAGTTGCCTAAAAATTTTCTCCCCAGTTGTCTCACGCGATTCATAGCTTCAACTGCACTGCACGCATTTAGTGTGGTGGTGCGTAGAAATCGCAGAGCGCAGAGCTTGCCTGCTTTGTGGAGGAGTTAGCCGCGTCGGTGTAGACTGTGTTCGAACAAAAAAAAATGCACGAGGAGAAGCCCGGAACTCATAACGACAAAGAAAGAAACAAAGGAGAAAAAGTACGAATATCGAGGACTGGCGGTCATTTCTCCCGCAGACGCAGACGTGATGGTATGGTATGGATAACTTTATTGATGTCCTGAGGATTCAGTCCAGGACTGATGCGGGCCGCTCCCATGTCGGGACAGAGAGGCCAAGCCCTTCTGCCGCCACACGGGCCCTCTGGACAGCCCTGAGTTGGTCCGCCAGCGCGTCACTGTGCAGCATTCGCTAGACGTGATGGCACCGCAATTACCATTTTGAAAGCTCGGTGAAGATCCCCGAGAAAGAGGCTGCGAGCACTGCTCTGTATACTCCTCTTCGTGGAACGCCACGGGCAACTCTGGCGTACTTCAGGATAGCAGAAAGACTCGGGCATGCTGTTACATTGCTTATAACGAAAAAAAAAAGACTTACGGCGGATTTTTGAAAGGCTAACTGTCGCAAAGTGCAATGCACTCGATGAAGCAACGCAGGGAAGTTGCAGTATTTCGCTTATCATTTTGTTGCGTTGTTATAAGAGCAAATATTCGGCGTTAGACAATACTACCCAATATTAGCAGACAGTTAGCCAAGGATAACGCAAGTACAATGCGTCCGGAGGCCTCCCACTCTACGCCTAATGGTCACAAGGGTTCCCTGTAATGGAGTTTTCTATCAGAATTATCAATCGCGCAGTTTATATTTCGTCTTGACTGCATAGTTATATACGATAGTTTGTACAGCCTGCCTTTACATTTTAGCACGTGAAATGTTTTTTTTTAATGT
Organism: Rhipicephalus sanguineus; assembly: GCF_013339695.2. NCBI lineage: Eukaryota > Metazoa > Arthropoda > Arachnida > Ixodida > Ixodidae > Rhipicephalus > Rhipicephalus sanguineus. The sequence continues at coordinate 125,198,677 of NC_051180.1, read as the reverse complement.
TTACCTAAAAGTTGTTTCTGGAAGCTTTGTTCCCAAATAATAATTGAGATTAAAACAGTGCATACACGTAAGCACGGATTAAGACAGCGACGGCACGTACCACGGCGCTGTCGTGTTGTCTCTGCCCCTGCGATGCGATGTTTTCTGCCCAGGAAATGTTAGAAAACATGAAACATGTTTTATTTTTCGCGGCATTCAATCACACACACACACACACACACACACACACACACACACACACACACACACACACACACACACACACACACCACACACATATATATATATATATATATATATATATATATATATATATATATATATATATATATATATATATATATATATATATATATATATATATATATATATATATATATATATATATTACTATATATATTGCTTCGCTTTAAGCAATATATATAGTAATAATTGTTGGGGTTTTACGACCCAAAACCATGCACGATATGATTATGAGGGACGCCGCAGTCGAGGGCTCCGGTAATTTCGACCATCTGGTGTTCTTTATTAACACGTGTGTGACACGTGTGTGAGCGCGCCGTCAATCGAGCTGACAAGAAAGGGATTTGATTTCTTAAAGGTGATAGGAAGGGTGACCCGAGAGGCATGGTTGCGTCCACATGGCCTGGTAATCTTGTAACTATATTTGTGTACTGTCATGTTATCGTTGTCTACACGTCTTCAACATGTGTCATGATAATTAATAATCTCGTACTTATGCGCCTGCGTGCGTTGCTTGGTTTTTCCTATATTTTTATGTGTCTGCTTCGTATATAAAACTTTTGTTGGAAGTTAGCGCTGCGTCCACGTCGTTTCTTTGTGTTCTTGTCCCTTCGGAGCGCTTTAGATGTTAAGATGGATTACCAATATGCCCAAACTCACGTTCTTTCAGGTGTTCTTTAACGTGCACCTAAATCTAGATACACGGGCCTCGAACATTTCGCCTCGATGAAATTGCGGCTGCCGAGGCCGGGATCCGATCCTGCGGCCTTCGGGGCTTTAAGAAATGAGGAACTTTACAATTCAACGGGAAACGAAGAAGATCGAACTTTAGATATCCTATGCAACACGCCCAGTCCTGAGCAAGTTCCTGAGAAAGTTTAGTGTGCTGTTGCAGTACTTCTCAGTGACTTTCTTCGAGGTGAAAGAGATGGTTTTTGCTTAATATGCGCGCACAAACTGGAAGGTGCTCGCTCAAGATCGTATGCACTAACCATCTCGCCCAGGCGATGAATGCGCCTGGCCCTTTAACCACGACGCTTTGCGAGCTCACGCGCATTCGCGGTCGCCGGTCGGCGCGCATGCATGAGTGGCCGCAATATCCGGCTTGCACGTCTCCTGGGCATCCTTTCTTAGACGGTTTGTTGCTTGTTCCCGGAAGCCGTGCCACGCAGTGTGCGTTCGGCCCCGGCGTCACGGAAATTGAGAATTCTGAGACGTTTCCGAATTTCGGAGACTTCGAATATATCGTTCGCGAAAGACGTTTACAAAGACCTTTCCGTAAGTTTATAAAAATAAATTTACTGAAGTAAGTTTACTTGATATTAGAAAGGAGGGCAAAACGTGAAATGCATCATTATCGGTGTACTTATGGCGATAAAGGAGAAGCATTTTAAATGCGAAACATTTCTTGGAAAACCAAAGACACTTTTACCATTCCCGTCCCGTCCCTTGCCGTCCGTCCGTCCGTCCGTCCGTCCGACCATTCATTCATTCATTCATTCATTCATTCATTCATTCATTCATTCATTCATTCATTCATTCATTCATTCATTCATTCATATGGCTACATCTTTGAGCTCTAGCTAAGGGCTGTGTCGTTAAAGGGACCGACAACCAATTGTTATGGTACCTGTTTTCTTTAGCGCAACGGAAAGCTTAGCGGTCACAGTGTCTAATCACGGAATGGTAACGCGGAAAACGTCGTCAAACAGTTACAATCAAAATTTTTTATCTGCGGCGATTATGGAGTCGTATACGCGCAACATATGCTGCAAACAGTGGGAGGTGAGCGCGAGAGCGCATGCGTGCTCACCACGCGCATGCGCCGCTGGCTCGACATGTTCCACTAGTCGCCACGAAGGCAGCGTCGCCTTTAAGCGCGCAACTTTTTTTTTTTACCTTTAAGCAGTACAGAATTGAGCGGGGATGGGTAATAATATGCATACTCTAATCTAGCTTGCGCGACATACCAGTTTATTTGGCTTTTAAACGAGATTTAAAAATATAAAACCTACTCAGCTCGAGAAAAGGATGCTTGAACCTGTCACTATAATTCACGGTCCTTTCATTTCGACCAGGATCAAATCACATGTTCCAGCCAGTTGTCGGTCCCTTTAACTTGGTACACGCCCAAATCTGCGTGGCATTACGTGAGCCTATGACGAACCTATGCTATAGCGCCCCTCTGTTGGCAATGAAACGCAGGTGATAACCCGATTTCCTTTTCGATTGCTTTATGGACAGCACCATGTTTGCCATCTGCATCCCAGGTCAGCGGGCTTGGGCTGAAGGTTGCCGTTGCGAGTACTTCATACCGCTTGAGTTACGTCGGCGAAAAGCTGGTGGAAATACAAAACTTAAAAACAAAATATTTCTCAAGTTTAAAAAAGAATACGCGTTCGTAACTACCCCTGTATTAAGCTAATACACAGAGCTTTCAAATGAGGTATCATGCATATTTTGAGTCCGATTTTATAGAGTGCATCCCATGAACATCCTTTGAAAAAAATTATTGTTTGATGCCCTCTAGCTCAGTCGGCGCAAAACTATAGACTCTCAGAAACAGGCGGGAAAAATTTTGGCAACAGAAATAAACGAGCAGAAGGAGTTTCGAACTTTAAGAAAAATTTGGAAATTTTTTTAAGCCATATTTGTGACGGTCGGAAAAACGCTGATTGATTTGGCGTTGAATGACCCTACTGCAAGTTCAGTTGCGAAGTGCGCACTACGCCATAATTGATCATATTGCGAACAAGCGAAGTGCCAACTACGCATCCGTAAGGCAATGCGCGCACCTATGCGGCTACACTCTTTGTTGATGCTGCTGCTTCTGCTGATGGCGATTAATTACGCCTGAGCGCTTTGCAATCGGTGGGCCCTCAAAGGATCCACTCGTTGCGCAATTCACGTGCGAGTATGCCTGGTGCGATGGTACGCTCCTGCACATGTATATTTTTTAAACAGTTCCAACACTGGCGTGGCTCTGTGGTGGAAAACGTACTCGCCAGGCAGAAGGCCTGGCTTAGATTCCCTCTCGGACCCATAATTCTTATTATTTGCATCCATCGCGACGCTTCGCTCACTGGCAACGCCGATTTATTGCTCAATGCCGACGCTTACACCCGAAATTTCTGCGCAACGAGCTCTTTAACACTATCGCGTTAATACCATCTTTTGTTGTAGACGAATGATTTTTCTATATTATTGGGTAGCAACTCTAGGTCTAACTATGACCGTGTCGTCGAGGCTATTCTTGCATCTTCCTGAACGATTTGTTTTAGAGTGAAAGAAAACATCATTTATAATAATTTATCGGCGCTGGACGTTTCAACGCCACTGTAGACCAAGTTCTGCCAATTTATGTGCGGTAAATGGAATATAACAGAGTGTGCATGGCACGCATGTCATCTGTAGCATGACATGAATAGCAGAATTTACATGGCACGTGCTGTGAAGCCGTCGTGGTCTCTTCATACTACATACCGGAATGTGGATACATACATGAGAAACGCATTGCAATGAAAAAAAGTCACAGTTTCGCCGCAAGGACAGAGCAATGAATGCGATAGCAAAAAATTGGAATGTCACGCAAAGAACGACAGGCAGCTCGATACTTGCAGCGCGCCGCTGAAGCACAAAGAAGGACGTCCGAAAAGAACGCACAGGTATACACAGGGCAAGCGTCAACTAACAACTGTCACAGTTGTTACGTCTTTATGCTTGAGCAACGCACCGCAAGTGTCGACAATGGAGAATCCGGCGCTCTTAGGCATTTCTTTTTCTTTGAAACTGCGGCGTCTTTGAGTGACCCCTTTGCGTCTCCTGCTACACGGGGGCGTCTGACGCAAGGTGTGCGCGGTGTTCATTTTTTTTACAGAAAGGGGCCACTTTTTCGTACGCGTCTCGAGGGCAGTTTTTAATTTCAAAGAAAATTTAGGAGCGTTGCGTGCGTTGCGTGATAGAAAACACGCTCAAGCTCCTCCGAGATCTGCGTACCACCAGCGGTAAATGGTGTATATAAATAGCTCACCGTTATTATGCCGGCGCATGCATGGCGCGTGGTTGAGTTGTTTAAAGGGGTCATGAACCACTTTTCCAAGTAATGATCTAATGGCCTCACTATCGGAGTGTACTGCCTCCCGAATCGATTGCCGCAAAAATTTCTCGAATCCGTCAAGAATCAGCGGAGTTACGGGGGTTTGGCGCACGCTCCCAGCGCCTTCTCTCTTTTCTCGTGCCGACGAGCGCACTGGAAGCTAGACAGGGAGGGATGGCATGGGGGAAAGAAGTTACGCCAGCGCGCGTCATGAAACGCGATCGCTCTCCCGCTGTGATTCGCTTGCGCGAGTGCGGCGCCGGCAAGTGGCGGCATTCCGCGGCAAGAAGCGCATCTGATCCGAACGCCGCTCTCGATTTACGTCGGCTATCGGCCAATAAGCATGCTATGTCTTTGCGACGTACAGCGGACAGACGCCCCGCCCACCGACGAGAGTGAGAACCGGCCTCTGTTTGAAAAGAGGGTGCCTGGGGAAACGGCAACTTCGCGCTCCGCTTGTGGCCATTACGCGGCGCGCACGACTGTAATATTTGGCAGAGCAGTTCATAGCCGTGTCAGCTTTCCGCAGGATGTGTTTTTTCAATCAGCCCAAGGGGTGCTTCATGACCCCTTTAACGCGGCGCGCTGTGAGCGAGGGGTGGCCGGTTCGATTCCCCGGTCGGGTGCTTCGCAATTTTTTCTTCTTGCCTTTTATATATATATATATATATATATATATATATATATATATATATATATATATATATATATATATATATATATATATATATATATATATATATATAAACATATGCGGGACATGACGGCGACGGCAAAAATCCGCCGAAAGTGTCCATATAATTGCTATTGCAATAAAAGTAAAGCGACCTTAATGCAAGACTTAGGGATTTGAGTGTGGCACTCGCACTGAATTAAATGATAAACTTGTGATTAAAGGGACACTAAAGGCAAATGACAATTTAGGTCAGAGTGAAAGCTCAATGTATGGCAACGTCTAAAACGGCAGTATTATCAACAGCAGTGCCCTACTTACAGAGAAATTAAGCTAAATGTATTACACGATGAGCGCCACGAGTTGGACATTTTGGAAGTTATCCCGATGACGTGGGAGAGTCTGAATACAATTGATCACTAGTAATCAAACTAGCTGCAATAAAAACAAGAACCTTCCGTGCATCAAGAGACGTAATAAAATGCTGCTTGTTCGTTTCTGTTTGATTCATGCAAAAAAAGAACCTCTTTGGCGTTGCCATGGGGAACGGCACGCGTGGTTCGAAAGTTCCGTTTTCGCCGAACTGCGCTTCGCCGGCGCCCTGCTTCGCTCACCCTTATAAAAATGACTATTGAGTAACTGTTGACAAATGATTGATGAATGATTGAATCAATGACTTTTCAACTAAATGTCAAATGTCGTTGAATCTTCTCAATGACTAGACAACGAAATTGTCATTGATTCTTTCAAATCAAAAGTACATGTTGAAAAATATATTGATGTTTTGTTGATTTTATGTTGCACGGTGGTTGAGTTTAGGACCGGCCGCGGACGTATGAAGGTGGGCGTGAAACTTATTACAGATAAGATCACGAGCACTCTTGCCATCTTATTAAGAAACCCAGACACACATGCGCATATGGTAGGTTTATTTGCCTTTTTTTTGGTAGCCGGCATACATGACATTTAATTTCCGGCAATCAACACTACAGCACTACTTGCATCACGGACGCTCTATGTGTCAGCTAATGTAAAGCAAAATTTTTTAAGCATATGCAGAACTTGCTGCTGCAAGTTATGTAATAAATTACAAAAAATACAATTTTATTTTTAAATATGACTCCACATTTTACGCAACCTTGTGCAGTAATGCAGAGATGTAGCAATGGTTACTGATATTCAGAAGCGCATGAGGCTTGCGAAGCCCCGAACTCAATGACCAAACCCTGGCCATCCAGAGTACGTGCCCTCGATCGGGCCCTCAAGTTTGGCCTGGGGGTCCCTACGTGGGATTATATTACTAACTACCTTCGGCAACGGGATTTCTCAAGCCTGTCCGTTTTAATTAGCTCTAACCGAATGACCCACTACATAACTCTTCATGCGGCAACAAAGCATTGCTGACTTCTTGCTTTAGTACCCGAAGCAACGCAGGTAACTGTACCCTCCTAGGACACGGTATACAGTGCGCAGAAACTGTACTGCAGCTGAATACACAAAGAAAGCTTAATTAATGAATTATTGCGGTTTTATGCGCCGAAACCCCAATATGATTGTAAGTCACTCCGTTGTGGAGAGCTCATATCCGGAAATATGACACACCTGGGGCTTTTTAACGTGCACCTAAATTGAAGTAATGGACCTTTAGCACTTTCGCCTCCATTAAAAATGCGACCGCCGCGGCCGGGATTGAATCCGCGATCTTCGGGTCAGCAGCCGAGCACCGTAACCACTGTACCACCGCGGCGGCCCCAAAGGCAGATTCGTTTGAGGATTGAACGGTCATAAGCAGTGTTTAAGGATAGGCACCATTTATGTACCGCCGTGGAGGCAAGCCAGTAACAAAAATTGATAAACCGTTAAACTTGAACGCGATAGCGATATCCGCACGCACGCGCGCACGCGCACACACACACGAAATACGTATTGTAAAGGTAAAGGTTTGCGCCCTCTTCAACAGCACATTTATTACAACAATATTTTGTGTGTCCAATGTATACGGGTGAGTATCGCCTTGCCGATCGCTAGCCTGCCTTCGCTTCTCGGTAGAGACCCAAACCGTGCCGCAAGGAAAGCCAAAGTACGGTGCCCCATGGCTGATATCTTTATTTGCATCTACCTCAAATTTTCGCTCACGGCCAACGCTGCTTTTTCGCTCGCAACCAAAGAAGCCGCCGCCGACACCGGAATTTCTGCGAAACGAGCTCTTTAACGCTATCGCGGGCATGACGTAAAAGTATCTACCTATGGATGGTGGGGGCCTCGGCACGTAATACAGCGCCTGCCTGTACGCGGTGTCGACTAAACCATTCTCTCAAAGCTCACCGCATACATCTACCAGAGAAACGTGATGTACCAGCGACTATCATTCCTTTTCATTTTATTTTATTACTATCCCTGCTGTCGCAAACGCACGCCTTTGCTCCATGCAAAACACGTTGAAACTTGAACGCTTGAACTCGAGCTTGCGTGCCATGTCTTATTGCGACTAAGAAAATAACGCCAAAAGAATAATAAATTTGTTGTGTTGCATTGCGTCAACAAACATGCAGAGTGCGAAGGTCGTTAACCAGCAAGCTTTACGTAACTTTTTTAATAATAGCAATTACCGCCTAACTTCGTGACGGGCTTCGTAGCGCTGGTGCTCTATCCGGTGTATCCATCCGCGTCGTTGTGTGACGTCAGTCGAGTACGCGGAATTCGAACGTGCCGGTCGCGCTCGCCGCGCTAGTCTCCTCTCGCTACGGTTCGTGCTCTGTGAGTGCCGTGATTCACGGAAATTATGAACGCAGCTGTGAAGAAGCTACTTCGCGGCATGTTCAGCACTCGTGTACCTGCATGCAAGGACTACGTTCCTCTGGAGTGCCTGTTAGTGGCCGTTATACGCGTACTGGAGTTAAGCCTAGTCCCGGAACGTTTCCTGCGGAGAAATGGACGTCTCAGTTTGGGTGCGAGACTGTCGCATTTTCATTTCTGCTTAGATGGAGGGACGGAAGCGATCACCTTGATGTGCGCTTACCATTGCTTGGATTTGCGGATTCTTTAAACTACAGGCCTCTGTCCTTGTTGAAGGTAAGTTAATTTTCTTTACCTGTGCACAATTATATTCGAAAGCGATGGAAAATGCGTGTTTTGTTGCATCACGGGCTACATGCGCGACATGTTTCAGAAGTACGTGACTGCGTAATTTTTGCGGCATGCAGGATTACACTGTCCTAATATAAATGTAGGTTACGATTTACGTTCACTTTCGAACGTACTGACTTTATTGGCCGCGCTTAACGGAGCTTGTTTCAAGGTATACATTATACGTTTACGTTCGAGCGCCTGTACTACGATTCTTACTCTGCAAAGCTACTTTGCGCTATTTTGGAATAGTTTCGAATGGTGAGTGAGTGTTCAAAATTTTGTTTTAGGGACATAAGTGGGGCGTCTTTCTAGTGCCATGATGTTACTTTGCCTTGACTGTTTCAACGCGCGCCTTCAAAGTGGTCGTTCTCCCGCGCGTCGCTTCAGCCTGGTTAATTGTAGCATCTTCGCCCCTTTGTAGCCGTACGATGTTATCGAGTTTTCGCCTGTTCACACCGTCCTCTGCTAGGTACGAATTTATATAACAATTTCCTTTTCTCCTGTGTTTTTTTTTTTTTTTGCAGGTGGGAGTCACCCTTTTTATTTTGAAACAAGTGCTACACCAAACAAATATGGCTTTCATCTCTGATGGTGGGGTTACTTGCAGTTTTTGCATAAATAAAGATAGATTGTCCGCATATTTGCGTTTTCTTCTTTTCCTTGGGCTCTTGAAAGAAAACGAAAGGTCACAGAACTTATAAAAGAGTTGACTTCTCCCAGTGTCTGTGTGTGTGTCATTCAGTTGACTTATGTGCCCGTGTCCTGGTATTTTATTTCTCGCGCAGATTACCTTGTTTCCAGGTTTACGCGGGTTGGAAGAATTGAAGCATTATAACAGGCGATAAAAAGCTTTTGCTATTGCAGTTATTGAAAGCGCGATCTGCCTCCGTGCAGTTGTGCCTTACCTACTGTAATTCAGCTATAGTGAAAGTAAACTGACCTGATTTAAGTTATTCTTTGCTTTTTGTGTATATGTAGCTTGCTGTTTCCCGTCCAGGGTGAGTTGGCATAGTCTGCCACAATAACACTAACTATGCTGGCCTCTTATTGCTTTTTATGCAAGCATACACCAGCAGTGCCTATCTACAGATAGCTGTGTGCTCATATAAAACCCATAAAGGGCACTTAAGCTGTTATTAGAGTTACGAAAAGTGTTTTATGAAGCCCAAGGAACTGCAATTTATATTGTAAACACGTGCCTCAGCAGGCATTCCTCAAGAGGTTCTATGCAAGACCTTTTGAACCATGCCTACTGTGGCATGTGCTTCAGTAGGCATTGTTCTTTCAGGGGGAGGATATATATCACACTTGTATGTCTACAAGAATTCAACAACTATTACGACATACTGTATATTTACTTTCAATAACTAGATCATCAAATTTCAATGCCGCTTGAATTACAGCTCATAAACTATTCAATAACAGGTTCACTACTATTCAATCACTTTTGTGTCAATAACTTTTTTAAAAAATTTCACCGGCCAATTTTCAATGGGTGTAAATGGTGAGCTTAATGACTTTTCAATAACTTTTCAAATATCATTCAAATACTTTTCAATACAATGCGTCAACATTGACCACTAGCTTTTCAATTATTTTTCAATAGGATTTTTTGTAAGGGCACGCAGTCGCGTCTCAGTGGTAGTTTTGGTATCGCGTACTACCGCGTGTGTTTTGCACGCTCGTGAAAGTCGCTCTAGCAGAAATTTCGACAAAGACCGCATGCATGTGATGTTTCCGGATGCCCGAATGGTGCACACCGCCAGTGCACGCCACCGCGCAGTAAAGGCGGGCAACGCTGGGCACGGTAACAGTGACGTGCGAAACACCGCTTTCAGACGGGTGATTTGAAGTGCGCTAATGCGATGCGGACCACTAAAACATGATTTTATTTCAAAATAAGCCCTTCCTTGGCACAAAAGTAGCACTACAAGGTTTCTGGACCGCTATTTCAACAATCAACGTCAACTTAACATTTGCCTTTAGTGTTCCTTTAACTTTGAGCCATCTTTTTTTTTTTCTTCTCAGTCGATGTATTGATCCTTGTCCCCCATCCCACCGAAAGCTTTCTCCATCTAACGTTGTTTTGCAGTGACTCCAAGATCGCAAGCGTGGCGAGATTTCTGCACCACACCTGGTATTCAACTGCCTCCTGGATCGGCACACCTTTGACGATGCGATGATTTTGTGTGATTACGTCATCACGATGACGTCACAAACATTGGCGATCGGTGGCGTCATGGTGACGTTATCAAGCCGTAATCTATGATAGTTTCACTTTTTGCAATGTTCGCGTTGACGCGGACGCTGACGGTCACTATTATCGCTTGACGAGGCATGTGAGCCTTCTGCCGTAAAATAAAACTCTTCACTTTAGCCACAACCACCACTTTCGTACCAGTTTGTCGAAGCTTTCATACTAATTGCTGTCATAGTAGTTTGAACTAATTAAATGATCCAATATTACTTTGTGACATACCTTAATGTCCACTCTATCATATACAACCCTTACCTTAACCCATTCCATCCATTTTATATTCTCCACCAAATAAACCCTACGTTGGAACTCCGACCTCCATCCGGACTTCGTCGACGTGAAGCTTCGCGTCTTTGTCGGCTTTGGTTAGGAGTTGCCTTCACGAACGTATGAATCGCCTACACAACATTAATTGGATTGGATTGGATAAACTTTTATTTGGTCGTCCAAAACACAGATCACTGGGTCGCGGGCCGCTCCCACGTGGGGACCGATAGGCCGAGCCCCTCAGCCGCCTCGCGGGCTTGGTGGACAGCCCAGAGTTGTTCTGCCAAGGACGGGCTGCGGATTGCCGCCTCCCATGCGGCATGCGAGGTCTGCAGTACTGAGGAAAGACATCGATCATCTGCTATGCCGCTGCTCTCGATTTACATCTGAAAGGCGAACTCTTTCTGGTACGATGCGACGATTGGACGATCGGCCGCTCTCCGTGCAGATGCTGCTGGAGCACTGTCCCCATCGCTCGGCGGCCTACAAGGCAGTTAAAGCATTTTTGTGCTTCTTAAGGACTACGGGCCTTTGTGAACGCCAATGACTTGTACAGTGCCACCGCCACATATGTGTCAGCGCATTTATTGATCATTTCGTTTTTTTTTCTCGCACCCCCACTCTCTCTCTTTTGCTCTCCCATCTTTCCACTCCCCTTCCCTTTCCCCCGGCGTAGAGTAGCCAACCGGACTCCTGTCTGGTTAACCTCCCTGCCTTGTCCCTTTTGTGTTCCTTCCTTATAGTCTTTTTATTTTTATCAAGGTTTTCGAAAAACTTGCGCCTTACGCTTGACAGAGTGCTCTGGAAGATAGCAAAGAGTGTCATAGTACTCGTGCCGTTAACAGCATGTCATGAAGTGAATGGCATGGCATTGAGTCGACGTGCCTGGTAAGTCCTCGTCATGCGCTCAACAAGACGTCGATTCGCCTTGTAATACGCCGTTCAAAGTCAAGCAGTGCGCCATAGCTGCTTCCTGACTGCTTCGCATAACGTCGATTCCTATATAGTGCTGGAATCTGCCAGAATCTGCCAGTTTCAGCATATCCAAGGACTTCAAAATAAAGGATGTAGGCGAGGCTTAAAAATATGTGCCCTTTAGATCTTTTTTTAAGGTTTTGCGATATAGTGATTGCATATGCGATCTGAACCTGACTGATAACCAATTCAAGCACGCAGGCTATGGGAGACCGTGTATGTTCGCGGCGCTATTTACGCCTGGCTCCATCTGCACTCCGAGTTCGCAGTTGCCGTCAGGGGCGTAGCCAGGGGGGGGTTCAAACCCCTCCCCGAAATTTTTCAGTTTTGCTTGCGTATATATACACGCGCACATACAAACGCACGCACGAACATACATAAAGTATGGTTAACCCCCCCCCCCCCCCCCCCGATAAAAATTTCTGGCTACGCCCCTGGTTGCCGTACAATACGCTCATCTTTATTTTTGGGACGGCCCACTGCTCTCCCATAGCAGAGTTCATATAGTAATGTTAATCGTAAACCATTTTTCCAAACGCAGTTACTCAAGCGCAAGAACCAGGGACAGCTTACACTTGTTCTAAATATGCAATAGCACATAGGTCGATAAGTTTCAATTATAATACATGCTGAGGTTTACATGATTTACATCCCAAAACCACGATATGACGTGAGGGACGCTTAGTGTAGGGTTCCGGAAATTTCGACCCCCTGGAGTTCTTTAAGGTGCGCCTCAATCTTTGTACACGGCCTCGAGTATATAGCGTCCATCGAAATGTGGTCGCCGCAGCCGGGATTCGATCCCGCGGGTCGATGTGTTTCAATACGTATGAATCGTCAAACATTTTCTCTAACCACACATATTGCAATGATCGCCTTCCTTTTCCACGCTGCACATATAAGAACAGCTCAGTACTCCAAACCATTTTCTATTTATCTAAGCCCAGGATATTTCACAGCGTTCACAATTTCTGGCGCACTCTCTTTCTGCGCCACCTTTTCTTCTGTGGCGTCAGGTGAATAAAGAAGTATGTATAAAACAAAATAAAGTTTCTATGCGGTGCTTTGCTTCTAACCTAGGGCGCCACTTTCAGGAGTCAGATGTCTTACCCACGGGGCTATTTATTTCTTTCTTTCTTTCTTTCTTTCTTTCTTCTTTCTTTCTTTCTTTCTTTCTTTCTTTCTTTCTTTCTTTCTTTCTTTCTTTCTTTCTTTCTTCTTTCTTTCTTTCTTTCTTTCTTTCTTTCTTTCTTTCTTTCTTTCTTTCTTTCTTTCTTTCTTTCTTTCTTTCTTTCTTTCTTTCTGTGTGGCCGGGTTTTCGATTACACGTAACAGACAAAACATACACAGAAAAATACAGGAAATACAGAAGCACTCATAACAACGATGATGTGTTGAAAGGGAGGTCAGCCCGTCTTGGCTGGCCTGTCGGAGGCTTAAAGGGCCCTAAACCACCCAGCGGTCGAAATTTAGTTGAGGTGAGGAAGTTGTGCTCGATAGTACAACGAACACCTAGCCGTGAGAATTTTTCGAAACGGTGCCGTAGTAGCGGAGTTACACGCGTTTGATTATCGAAACGCGACGATCGCTTCTTTCCCTCTTTCCTACGCTACCCTCTTTCAAAACCGCTTTGCCCTCCTCGCTGAGTCAGTTGAGTGCCCCTCCTCATCTCCCGTGGCATACGTCACCGCTGACGCGCTGTTCGAGACAGCGTCTACTTCCGGTTGCCGCGACCCCGGCGACTCCGACGCTCCAGCTCGCCGTCAACTCTGTGTGGTATCTGGGTGCACTGTTCGTTGACTAACCGTTGCTACTGCCGTGCCGGCCCGTGCCCCTACGAATCGTGCCGGTATGGACCCTGTGTTGCGTGCACGCCTTCAAAGGATCGCCAACGTGATGGACCCGTGAGGTGACAAGCCGTGCCAGACCACCTCGGCTCGAGAGGAGGAGCCGAGCTCGAGTTCACGGAGCTCATCAAATCGCAAGGCGTGGATGTGTAATTACGCTAGCGACTTGGCGGTTGCGTTACGGGCCGCAGATGTCGATTCGCAAGCGGCAACACGACCAAGAACCGCAAGGTGCGCGCGAACAGCTGTTTGCAGAGTAACCGGAGGTCGTCGGTTGTCGTTCAGCCAATCGCAAACATCGAAAGTAATAACGTCATCGAGTTTCACTGGTGATGTCACTCATGTCAGTGGTGGGAATGGCGGGGACCGGCAAGGAGAAGCTATTGTTTTTTCAAAATTGTGGCGCGCCCGCGACCTGTAGCGCTGCGGCGTGTGGCATCGTTGATCGCGACGGCATCTGCACGCGATGCGCTTGTTTACTTGAAATGTTTGGGAAAATGTCGGAGGTGGTTTAGGGGCCCTTTAAAAACACTTTAATGGTACCAGGTCACGCAACATTCTTATCCATATTGGTGGATCATCTTGGATTCAATAGACTTCTGGTTTACATGTTACATATTCTATAAAATACTCTCTACCAGGTCGTTCGCATCAGGATCAGCACTTAGAAACACCATTCGTTCTTGCTTTCCATATGCTGCGCATGCATAACAGCACAAGCATGTCGCGGGAGGGGGGGGGGGGAGGAATCTGTAGGAAGAATTAGGCACCGTCCGCTGACCGTCGGGTGCTACGCAGCTCTCGTTAGACGGTCTATAAAAAAAAACAAAATAGTGCCGTTGACATTGACCGCTTGGTGCACGAAGAAAACAAGCGCGCACGCATCTACCATCCAGTCCAGTCATGGTCCGCCCATTCATGGCCGGGGTAGTTGCGCGCTTCGTATTCGCGTCTTGTCAAGGCTCAATTTTGCTTCTTCTAGCTGGTCACTAGACTGTGCGTTCAGTCGCTCCAGTCGCATTGGAAAAAAAACTCCATTGGCCGGTGGGTCGCACCGTCCGCTGAACTGAGGGAGCTGCGTTGCTCGCACTCCCTACGCTCTGGCCCGTCCCAAGTTTGCTGACATTGGCTGTTAGGGGCACGCAGAAAACATGCGCGCCCGCGTCCCCCGTGCAGTCCGGCCACAATCTACCCACTCATGCAGGGAGGGAGACGCGCGCATCGCGTTCTATTTTGACCGACCCCGCCTCATTATTGCTTTTAGATGCGAAGCATCTCTTGATCGAGGGTATGTCCCGCGGCGTCAGCCTGGTAGTCCGCACTCACACTACGCACGCGCAACTCTCCTCCTTCCCTCTCTCCAACAGCGGCGTGTACTCTCTCCACTTCTCTCCCAGCACCTGCTTGCGCTTCTCCTGCGTTCTCGCTCTTGCTCTCGCGGCGCATGCGCTACTCCTCCTCTAGTCTCCTCTCCTTCAAGTGGGTAGAGCACTGCGCGCGTTGTCCAGCGCTTGCTTCGGTTGACTCTTCTGAAATGCGGGCTTGACATGCCGAAATTCTCTCCTGCGCAACGCCGCGATGAGCGCCAGCGCATGCGCGTCCCCTCCCTTTCTTTCTCCTCTCGACGCTGCCCCCCTCTCGCGTGCCTGTCGACCGCGTTCCCCGCACGGCCAGGCTAGAGGGAAGACACGACGCGCATAATGTTCCTCTTCGCGTTCCACGACGCGAGGTCGGTAGCATGCCCGAGGTCGGTAGCATGCCCAACGAACGCCAACGGAACGCGATCGTGCAAGTGCTCCGGCTTCGCATCGCGTCATGGTCCCCTTTAGCGGGATGGTGTAATTTTTTATTGCGATAGCAATTATATGGACAGTCTCGGCTGGTTTTTGTCCATCCCCGTCGCCGCCGCCGTCATGTGCTGTATATGTATAAGTATGTATATATATAGATATATAAACGCCGCAAAGAAAATAATTCAGAAAAATGCTTCCGAAGCGCGGAATCGAACCAGGGACCTGTCGCTCCGCAACGCGTGGCGGTAACCACTACGCCACGAAACGCAGATCCTCCAGGAAGCTAACGGCGAGCGTTATATACACACCCTTTACCGCTGACCGGACTCAGAGACGGCAGGCGCTTATAAGCGTTTCTTCATTACCAGCAAGATGGCGCGATGTGCGCGCTGGGCGTTGGGCGCTGGGCGAGCTTTGAAGGTCTTCGCCCCGCTCCTGCGAACGACGATGCTCTGCGCCCTACAGGGCGTGGTCGCCTTCGTGCGCTTATCTCAACGAAAGAAGGGGGGCGGGCGGGGGGTTGTATGTCTTTCCCCTCGATGTCCGCGCTGAAGTCACAGAGCGTACGACGTTCACTTCGCTCGCTGCAGCGGCCGCGTTTGGGAAAGGAGCGCGCTGTTCAAACAGAAATAAGTAACAACTGCGACATTTAGTTCGCGCTCGTCCTTTGTGTACCTGTTCGTTCGTTTCGTGAGTCCTGCTTTTTGTTTCAGCAGTGCACTTCAAGTATCGAGCTGTGACGCATGATAGTTCGCGCTCGTCCTGTGTGCGTTCTTTGCGTGCGTCCTTTGGGCTCGAGCGACGCGCTGGCAATTTCGAGTTGCTTTCCGTTCTTCGCGTTACCGCATTACATTCCAATTTGTTGCTATCGCATAAATTGCTTTGCCGTTGCGGCGAAACTGTGACTTTTAGGGGCGAAGCTCCTGGGTCTGTCCATCCTCCGTTTGTAGGTTTGTTTGTAGTAGCCACCTCTAGTCGTGAGAAGCGCGCGTTCTGGTATGCAGTAGAAGAAGAAGACGACGACGTTGACGAATGAGACTCTCGTGCGTGTTCGCCTGTGTGGCATTCTTTCTTCTTTACTGCGCGCGTTCTGGTATGCAGTAGGAGAAGACGACGACGTTGACGAGTGACACTCCCGTGCGCAGTGCCGGGCAGTATCGAAGATACATGTATCTTAGATACTATCTTAGATACACTTTGGGTATCTTGTATCTGTATCGCGATACGTCTCGAAAGACGAGTATCTGTATCTGTATTTCCGATACATTCGATAATGTATCGTGTATTTTAAGATACAAGATACTTCTATCGCAACGCAGCCGTGCGAAACAATAATCGCTGGCCAAACTCCGCTTCTCAAGCTGGTACTGGTGTCACTAAGCCATCTGAATAAATCTAAGGGCAGTGGCGTTATTTTTACGCCAGAGTCGTCCAGTGAGGGTAGATCAGGAAGACAAGCACGCGGACGTCTATGCCCAGCCCACGTACCTTTTGTTTTCTCGATTTCTTTCTTTTTAGTTGCTCCAATGCCGCTACACTTGCTCATAGCCACTGTCCTGCGCCGCGTACTCCACTGCGTACGGCGTCTATCGCGCAAATTCTGATGTTGTTACAGTGTCGATTGCAGATTCTTTTGCGTCTTGATCCGTAACGAAATGTGATGCGTGCAAGAATGGGGTTGCTTCGCGTCGCGTGGATTTTACATATTAGCAATTTAAAAGGTCTCTAGGATATAAGTTTGACTTGCATGCAATGAATTAACTTATATGCAAATAAGATTCTAACAACTTTAGCACCACAGGTACTGATGCTAAATCTAATAGAGCAAGCGTTTACCTAACAGAAAATATCTTGGCGCACGGTATTTTTTTCCTCCATCTGCATTTATTCAAAGAATTTATAAAATCATAATTTGATTATTATCACAAGGCACAAGTGCTTTCTTAGCTGTAATTTTGCGTCACATACATTACCTACGCCTCTGCACTGTTTTTCCGGTCTGGTCACTGCACTATGTCTTTTGTAACGCGCTCCCAAAAAAAAGATTGCTGCTTTATTCTTCTAACTGTCTGCTTTATTTCTACTACTGTTTACACATTTACACGTTGCCAAGGCGATTTTGAAAACAAATACATTATTATGTGGGCGTGCCTTGAGCATACAGTACAAAATATTCTACTTACCGCTTAAGAAAATAGCGAAATTGACTTTGCACTATAAAAATGGAAGAGCCATCTTAAAGATGTTAGGAAGGGGATTCGAGAAACGTTGTTTTACTGAATGCTCCGTCTTACTCATGAGCGTCCCAACGAGCCGTTTCAGGCAATTTTCCATAGGCACTGAATTTCACATTGGCTCAACCAAGCCCTTAGCCGGGGGGAGGGGGGGGGGGCGGCTAAGGGCTTGGTTGGTCGGGGGAGTGGCCCGGGCCACTCCCCCCCCCCCGAAATTTTGGTGAAGTAGGTGGTTATACCAAAAATAAATAATGAAAATAGGTGTTTTTCTCAAATAGTAAAGGTTTTCAGCAAGTGCCCCCCCCCCCCGAAAAAATTTTTGCTACGGGCCTGGTCTCAACAGGTAAGTTGACGATACTTCGTGATCATAGCAGTTAAGGGCGCCATCTGTATCGTGTTTCTGTACTCATTCAATGTGAATGTTTGATAAACAACCACCTCTCTATTTTACTTATATTTGTTTTCCGGTTTTAGGCCTTCTTAATATTTTTTCTTATTACTAATCGCTACGTAAAGGGCGGCAATCGCTATAAGCGGCAATAGCGCGAATAGCGGCGGTCTCCTGCGATGCTTCGTGCAGCTACGCAATACGTCTGAGACATTTCTGTGTTGCACATGTTCTCTCGTTCAAGAAAAATTGCTAAAAAATTGCACGTTAGTGAGTATATCAACAAAAAATCCCTTACGCCAGCAGTTAAGTAGAACATGGAAATTCATTGCAGGTTTACGTCATCTACATATACAACAGGGGTCTCAAACTCAGCTTATAGCCGGCGGGCCGCAGTCGCGAAATTTAGCTCCAAAGGCCCGGGTACAGTGAAGATGGTGGGGTCGGAGAGAGTTTGAACAAAATGACGTTGCCATTTGAAAGGAGACCTTTGACATATCTCATATATAGGTCATTTCTGAAAGGGATTTTGAGTCCGGATTCCAGAAACAACGATACGGATGTACATAACGAGTGAAATCTGGACCGGATTGAAATATATATAGAGTTTTTGTTCCACGGTTATGTTTCAGCACATGGTGACCACGTGTTCCTCACGAAAGAAATGCTTGAGACCAGTAATGTCTGTGTAGCTCACTAACATACTTATTTAGAAAACAAAAACAAATGGAACGGAGACGGTCATGTGTGCCGGCCGGGCCGCTAGCGAACGGTTGCAAGTCCCGTATACACCATGCGGTCCCCGCGCCACTTCCCCCCCCCCCTAGGAAGAAAAAAAGTCGCTATTAGCGTTGTTGCTGCTGTACACCTGTCCGGATATATGGTATTGTGCAAACTGTCTTTTACGGACAAGGTAAAAGTCCACACCGGTATTTGCGCCGTCGTGCGAAGGCTTCTTATTGACGTTATTGTGATTACATGGCAACCCGCTAGCTGGTCGGCAAGCTGAGCAGCGACTCCCATCAATTACAGAAATGACAAGCAAGAACTGCTGTCAGCGAAGTGTATAAAGAGTTGTCCAGTGAACAAGCTAAAACAAGCCCCAATAAGTTGTTCTGGAAGGAAACTAGTGTACTTTGAACAAGAAGGGCAAAACTTTTGAGATACTAACAGACATCTCATGCAAGTGAAACTAAATAAGTCACAGTTTGCTGCTACATTGTATGGATCTATAATAACAAATTTGAGAATGTATCGAAGTATCTTAAGATACAATTGCCAAGTATCGTATCGGATACAATTAGCACGGCAGTATCTTGTATCTGTATCTCCAATACTTTTTGCCTGAGTATCTTGTATCGTATCGCGATACAATTTCAAAGTATCTTTGCCCAGCCCTGCCCGTGCGTGTTCGCCTGTGTGGCGTTCTTTATTCTTTACTACGTCTCGTGTTTTCAACGACACCCGAAGACAACATTTCAGAAGTAACGCGCCATGAGGCTCCCTCTTGGCACGCTTTCTCTTTAGCTCGGAGTCGCCAGATGGAAGACAAGGCTGCGGAACGGAGGGCACGGAAGGCAGCGGCAGCGCGCTTGTCTAGAAAGTTCGTAGAAAAGGGAAGTGAGCGAGGAGGAGAGATGTGAGAGTGCGAAGGAGGGAAAGGAAGAGGGGTGAGATTGAATCATAGCATATCAACCAATTTGTCCGAAGGACAAAGCCGAAGCTGCTCGACAAGCTGCACGACTGCGGCGAGAAGACCCCGCGGTTCGAGCCCGCGAGGCCGAAGCTGCTCGACAAGCTGCACGGCTGCGGCGCGAAGACCCCGCCGTTCGAGCCCGCGAGGCCGAAGCTGCACGGCTGCAGCGCGAATCGGATCTTCAAAATGTGAAGGACCGTGAAGCGGCGAGAAAGCGCGCGTACCGGCAGGCAGAGCCCGAGGCTGTGCGAGCACGGGAAGTGGCTGCAAAACGCATCAGGCGGGCTCTGCCCGAAGGCGCCGACGCGCGCTTCCAGCGGGACTTCCTTGATAACAGTTTCGGCCATAGTTGCGGTGTGTGCAACAAATTGTGGTTCTCAAACAATCTAGTCACAATATCTTCCATCAAGAAGGACCACGCTCGCGCCAATGCCATCGCCGTGCTGCAGCGCGAGTTCGCTTCGCCCCACTCATCATCATTCACCACGTGGATATGCTGCGATTTTTTTTTCTTACACCCTGCTTTAGGGGCTTTCTGAGTATGCTCCACCCCGACATTGATCCACTATGCCCAGATTGTAGTGCTGAATCTTGCTCTTTAGATCGCATGCTCTGGAAGTGCCCTGCGTTACACGATTTTAACCAAGGAGAAGACTGGACAACGGTCATCACAGACACTATACAAGACGTCCAGCTCCTGGCTGTCCAGCGGGCCCGTAAACGAGCGGAGAGGCACGGTCTCTGTTACGACATAGGACTAGCCAACGGATAGGTAGAGACCTACCTAGTAGGCCCCCTGCCTTGCTTCTCCGGACCTAAATGAAGTTGTTCGTGTGTCTGTCTTTGCTTGCTTTCCGCAGATACGCACAAATAGTTTCTCACAATAATACCTAGAGGGAAATCTGGCGCAACCATCTATGCGGATTTCTTAAGGGGCGCTGTTCCGTCAAGAGAATGACGGGATATGTGTCTGCGGAGCTTATGTTAGCTGGCATAGAGCGAGGCTTGGCTTCAAACGTGGATTCGGCTACACAAATAATTCTTCTTTAAAACAAAACATATATAAACGGATCTCATTCACGCGTATTATATCCAAGAATAAAACTCTGTGGGAATTGAAGTCCCAAAACAAACATTTTTAGCCGGATGACTAAACTGATGTCACGGCCATGATGTCCGAGCAGTAGTAGTAGTAGTAGTGTCCTCTACTGCATGGCTCATACCCACTCAGGGGGATTGGCCAAGAAGTTGTCTTACTTGTCGGTCTCTTCGTCTTTCTCCTTGGACGCAAGGCACACTGTCCACTACACGTCTACTCACCTGTACTATAGTGCCTAGAATATACTGCCAGTATATTCTAAGCACTGTATACCTGTACGGCATATCCAAACGGCTAAAGAAAGAAACAGACGACAAACAGTCGCAGAGTGAACGCTGACCTTGTCGTCTGCCTTCCAAGTTTAAGGGCCGTTCGTTCCTTTTACGTTTCTTAAATTGTACATCGACGCAGAAGTTTTCAACGTTAAATAAAACTCGTTTCTCTGAAATGATCAAAAAGGAATAGCTTACTACGTGCTCCTTCTGCACGAAATCAACCATCTTGACGAAAGGAACTCGTTGAAGCCAGACGCGTCTCTGAGGTGTCCGGGCTCTTCGAGAACAATACCAATCCGAATCCGACACAACCACGGTGTAAGATATATATCTTACACCGTGGACACAACCCAGCATTTCCATGCATACAACAGCTTGCAGCGCCGATTTTCCCTCTACGTAATTGAAGAAACCCCACGGGTGCGCGGGCACATCCTTGTTTGATCACGTGATCGTGACTGGCCTTGAGCCAGGGAAGTGGTCGTGACCGTACCACACAAGGTGGTTGCAGCAGAGTGTAAAACATATAGCTTATATGTAATCGCCTAAATGTTGACAAGGTTGAGTTATTTGCGTCGTACTACGCCTCAGCGTTACGTGATATATTTATTCTACACCGCATTCATGTCGTATGCCTTTATTGTTGTATCAGTAACCGCCAGTGACTGCGGTTGCAAATCAACGCGGCAGCACCCATGCAGACGCGACCACCCGCTTCAGTCCGAACTCGAGCTTGCTATTTGCCCACTGTCCTGAAAGTAGTAAATAAACGGTGAAATCGACTATCGCTTTCTGTCATCTCACACTGACGACAAAGCACGAGGTAGGTTTTGTCTTTGTTATTGAGATCAGCTGTTTGTTCAGCCACGCCTGCTAAGCCTTGTCTCCGAGGGCTTCAGAGTAGACCTTGGAAATAGTGCAAAATAGTGACGCATACATTGCTCTATAAGCTTCAGGACGCAAACATAAAGCAAATGCAAGCGTAGGCTTCGAACTTACGGGCCACACAGCGCACGACCACGACGTGAGAAATTCGAGGCGGAAGGAACCCGCATCCACGGGTGCCACCATGATCTTTCTTTAAAGGGGTACTGACACGAATATTTTCAGTTGTCGTTTTTTTGTGTCAAATGAAAGTTCAAGCCCTCAAGCGCCTAGAAAAGGTAGTGATAAGCGCGAGTGCGCCCTGAAAAAGTAATTACAGTATGTTTTTAAAAGCTAGTTTCGGTTCCTACTGTACCCTGACGTCACAACACGGTATGAGCTTCTCGTCACGTGCTCGCACAATATATAGTGACGTTTCCACGCACAAGCGGACATTTTGGAAGTTTTGATGACGTACAAGCGGCCATCTTGGAAGTTTCGGTACCTAACGTCATCACAACAAGCCAGAATTCTGCGTGAAGTCACCGGAATTTGTACTGTAGCCTGACGTCAAGCTAGTGTCGATGTCAGTAGGTGCACCATGGAAAAATTGACTTTAATATCAAATTAAAATATCTTATTAGCATTTGCTGAGCTTCACACTTGCTCAGAGCTTTCTCTGCATACAGGAGATATGTATGGCAGAGTAAATTCGCCTTCGAAAAAAGGTGTCAGTACCCCTTTAAGGCGCTGCTGTCTGCTCGCTTTTACTCGCTAGAACGCGTGCGCGCAGACGCTATGGGGACGCCAAGCAGAAGACGCGGCGCGGATGAAGACTTATTGAGCAGCCCTGCCCAAGGCTACGTTCCAGGGACACCAAGGCCATGGCGCCTGTGGCGCCATCTGATTTTAATTGCACAAACCAGCTGCGGAAAATCGTGACCTCCGAGATTGGTTACAGCAACGCGGCGCGTTGTCGGAGATAATCGGTGAGGCCATCGGAAAATTGTCTATACTCACGCATGCAGAACGTGAACATATCTGAACCGTACGAATGCAATGTACAGGCGATAAAAAACAAATGTAAAAATTGAAGGCAAATCCCGAAGTGTGTTCGGCGAAAGCCTGTGGCCATTCCACTGACTGTGCCATGGTATCGGGGGAATCCACATTCTTGGCTGTTGCGCGTTGACGGACGGACGCCGCCGCCGCGTTGCGCAACAGTTGCGCAACGCGCCACTGTTGCTATGCGTTGCTGTGGAATCACAGGATTGCTGAGAGAGTGTGAGGGGGAGAGGCTACAGCTGGCACCGCGCCAGGACACGGACGGACGGAAGGACGCCGCGAGTATGAGACATTAAAGTCTTTTGCCTTAAAGGGACCGACAACTGCCCAGAACATGAAATGCGATGACTGCACTGATGGAAAGATTGTCCGTCGCATTGACTCAAACCAACCCTGTTTATCTCTTGAGACGCGGATTTATATTTTTATTTGTTCATTGAAAGTCGCGAAAAATGACCTTTGGCGCCTCTGGCGGCAAAATAATACATGGTCCGATGAAGCCGGTCACGTGACCATTGATTGGGGTATGCGTTCGATGACTTTTCTGGTAGTGCTGAAATATTGTTCATTTCTTTATATTAAAAGATATTACTCCATAAAAATGTACATATAGGCCTGCGTTAGTTGTATGCAACAAAGTGGCGCTGCCTTCACTTGGCGTAATGATACCATGCCTCGAAAAGCCATCCATGACACAGGCGCAGGCAACCTTGGTCGCAGGCGCGCACAACGCTGTACAAATACCGAGAAGGTGCATAAAGCCACATCATCTCATGTAACAGCTTGCTATTTTCAAAAATGGCTGGAAAGCTCAAAATAAAGGTGGTTAAGCATAGCTACAGTAACTCCTGCGAAAGCAGAACAACGACAGCTTTCACAAGGGCTAGTGGCATTGCTATCAATTCACACCGTTAGAATCACTGGAAAATTTCAGAGTACCGCAAAGGTAGGCTGCACGTGGGCAACATTGAGCGGCGGCGGCCATATCCCTTCCGGACCATCCGGCGCGTTGGTAGCGTGTGTTGAGAAGTGACCGATCTTTTCGCCTCGATGCCGTGTTACGCTCGGCGTAACTGCAATATGTGTGTGTGTGTTTCTTCAAAAGGATATCAGAAGTGATTTCGAGTCATCGACAGTCATGAATCGACTGCGCGGTAAGCGGTGTAGCTAATGAAACGTGCGGCGAATGTTGTCATGAGCTCGCGAACTCTCTTCGTGGCTTCATCGGTCTCTTTTCGTTTCACGGCCGGGTCTGTTCGCAAGGTCCGGAGCTGTAGACATGGTTGCATTAGCGTAATGACCGTGCGAGATGCCATTACTTTGACACTTGGTGAAGTTGACTGTTTGCGCTAGCTTTTGCAGTCGGTGTCAGGTTCACTTCATAACGCATTCGAGAACATTATCGAACGAGAACATTCAGCATTGCGTCCTTCGACTGATCGCTGACGCATACCTTACTTGCGCACCATGCTTGCTGTTTCAGCTGGGTGTTATCTGTAATAACAGTGGTGTGTGTACGGTAAGTGGAAGTTGTACGTGAAGAATTTCTCTCTGTTCGGAATGCCAGCAGCCGAACGCACGGGCGAATTGGCGTAAGGTGCATCTTATTTTGCGAATACGTTGTCAGTTCCTACAGATACGTAGAAAATAGGCCATCAAAAATGATTGACGTCACTACTCAGTTGTTTCATTTCCTATTTTTGTCTCCTCAATATTCCCAACGTTGCAGTGCATTTGCAAATATTTTGCCGTGTTCCGACAAAGTTTTTTTTTTTTTTGGCGTTGCCAGCGCGTAAACGGCTGGGGTTCGGTTTTCTGCACTGCTTTTAATTTCAACTTTTGTTTCGTAATGCTTAAAACTACCTCGGTGCAGTGCTTTATGTTATTTTGATCAGAAATAGCACATCCCGAAAATCTTTAACGCGCATGCTACTGCAACACACTTTGTATATAGATCTAGGGCTCGCATGAAATCGATTCCCTCAATGCGTGAGAGGATAAGCTTTTTTTTTTTTTTTGCTGCGACCATTTCTCACTTACTAAACAGTATTGTAAGAGTACGCTCGGCGCAATGCAGCATTAGCAACATTCTTTTTTGAAAAAAAATACGCTTAATAACATTGCCTTATACCAAGTTATCAGCGAAGTTCCACGTTTCAGTTTTGCGCAGTGGCAAATGATCATGCGACAATCTTCGATTTCGCTCTCGTGCGTGACACGCTTATAACTCGAAATGCATGCACTATCTGTTCAACAGATCGAGATATAAACAGCCGAGGAAATAGAAGGTATGTAGTATGTAGTTTTCAATATCGCTGAAATAGCGAACCGAAAAGGTGAAGTATCCTGTTGCATGAGAGCTTTTCCAGCAAAGTTTGTGTAGTTCACTGCAGAAAGGAGTTCATCGAGGGGGGCGAATTCATTCCGCGGCCAACTATGCAGCCACGTACAACGACGCTCTTTGACGTTAATGTTTCCCACACGGAATGCAAAAACATACGAAATTCCCGGAGTAGCTCCCAGCAACGTCGGTTGCTGGTGAGCTACTCTCTGGCATCTGCATGACGCGTTTTAAAAACGCGACGAAGTACTTCTAGGGACCGTGGTACTGCTAAATATCCGGCCGCGCTCTGCATTCAACGCGCCTGCACCCAAAGCGCTTGGAAGGGATATGGCGGCGAGAGGTCACGTGATGCGAGTAAGCCAATCGCGTCGGCGGCGGCGCGCGGAAAACAGATGCGATACTCTGAAATTTTTCTAGTGACTCTACACACCGTTGCTGGAGCAAGCCATCATGCGTGTTTGGAGCCTTTCAGATAAAAAAAAACACTGCTTATAAAATAACTACGTGCTTTTAGGATAAACCACTGCAGCTACAAACGCTACGAAGGGTAATCTTCCTGTCGCGCCGTAAAAACTGGGTCGAGAAAAATCAGTTGTCGGTCACTTTAATAGAGGAACACCTTCAATGAAGGCTTTGTTGAAATATTTCGTGATAGTGGAATGAAAGCCCTCTGTAGGATAACATGTCAAGCCGACATAGAGCATTCTATACGTTAGAACATTTTCGACTTACGAAAATTTAAATGCCGACACGTGTTCCGTGATCGCCGGAGAAGCGAATTCGCTTGCACCTTTCCAGACTCTGGCGAACCCTAAAAGGGTGAAGACGTCGTGTGAATGCCGCCCGACAACAGCATTCCAGTGAAGGCCGCCACCATTGAGTTTCCTCACACTACGCACGCGCAACTCTCCTCCTTCTCTCTCTCCAACAGCGGCGTGTTACTCTCTGCACTTCTTTCCCAGCACCTGCTTGCGCTTCTCCGCTTCTCCTGCGTTCTCGCTTCTGCTCTCGCGGCGCATGCGCTACTCTCCTCCTCTAGTCTCCTCTCCTTCAAGCGGGTAGAGCACTGCGCGCGTTGTCCAGCGCTTGCTTCGGTTGACTCCTCTGAAATGCGGGCTTGACATGCCGAAATTCTCTCCTGCGCAACGCCGCGATGAGCGCCAGCGCATCGCGTCCCCTCCCCTTCTTTCTCCTCTCCGACGCTGCCCCCCTCTCGCGTGCCTGTCGACCGCGTTCCCCGCTCGCCCTGTGAGAATTAACGGCCAGGCTAGATGGAAGATACGACGCGCGCAGCGTCCCTCTTCGCGTTCCACGACGCGAGGTCGGTAGCATGCCCAACGAACGCCAACGGAACGCGATCATGCAAGTGCTCCGGCTTCGCATCGCCTCATGGTCCCCTTTAGCGGGAGATAGTGTAATTTTCTTTTATTAATTGGTAACTTAACACGTTGTTATCGCTGAAACGCAACAGCAACCACGACAAATGGAGGCGTTTGCGAACGATATCCGGTTACGGTGTACTGCGCCAGTTGGTTCCATCATATGACTTCAAATGTCATTCGATCACACATTAACTGAGTGTCGACAGCGCGTGACGAAATAGTGCGGGCCACTAATACGTTATGAGACAAGCGTCGTTTCCAACGGACGACTTACTGGAGAGTATGCAATATTCATACATGCCTAATAAACATTGCATGAAGGAAAAGAGCGCGCATAAATATAAAGAAAGTATAGCACATGACGAAAACCCCAGATCGGTCACTGTCGCCCGTTGCACGTGCTAGCTCCTTCCAAGAATCTGATTTCTTTATTAGATAAGGCCATCGGTGGTATACCGTCACATTTGCTCCCTGATCATTCGTTCTGCTTCACCGATTACGCGTGTGTATTCGTCGCTCGCAGATAACTGCGGTTTGCTGGAAATCAGCCCCACAAGCTGGAATTAAAAGCGAGAAATGTTTCCTTTCCGTTATGGAGAATATTTGAGCACTCGCGCACACGTTCATTAAGGTGGGGTGAGACTTCAAGAGGGAATTTCAAAATTTCGCTGTACAACAGTGGTCATAAAAGCTATGGCTATAAGTTTGCAAGGCATTTCAAAGGTAGACGCAGGTTGCATTGGAGCTCAAGATTAGTTTCAAAATTTGTTTAGTGTTCCTTAATTTTTTTGTTTTAGTTTTTCAGTATATGTGCTTTTTTGTTGAGAACTGCGGTATGCTGAGCAATGCAATTTCGTGCAAAGGTAAGCTAAGAATACCAACAACTCCATTTAGCCACTGAGCAAAATAAACGCTTGGTTTTTTGTTTTATTGATGACGTAGCGTAAGCTACTACCGCTTCACAGCGGTGGAACTGAGATTGTGATCGTACAACAAAAACTAGATTTATGTTTTTTTTTATGTTCGTCGATGTAAGAAAATTGCCACTTATCAACAGTTTTTTATAATAAATAAAATACAAATGCACCTAGGCTTCTGATTCTAGTTCCAGTTACGTAATGACACTAGTCACCATATGTGAGAATTTTCGTTTGCTTACGCCCCATAGTTCTGGCGAAGAAGGTACACAATTTCAAAAATGCTGTTGTGAGAAAAACGCAGAAATTACGTAGGGGTACAGGCGCATTTCCTGTCATCGTGTGAAAGAAAAAGGAACCAAAAATTATTTTTGAAACCGCGAGCACCCAATTGTGATATGTTTTCTGAAAGATAAAAAAAATTCTCTATCTGATGACTACAAAATCCCACAATTGAATTTTTGACCAAAGGAAGTCTCATCTCAACTTAACATCTCTCAAGACGTGCACCGTCTAGTTTTCGCCTTCGAGTTGATCTTTCACGCTGCTCACGTGTAAAGGATAGAATACCAAAACTCCATTTAGCCACCGAGCTAATAAACGCTTAGTTTTCGGTTTTTATTGAAGGCGTTTTCATTTGCTTGGCACCAATAAAACCTCGAAATTATACAGGTAAGAGATATGTATACAGCTAAGAACTATTAGTGAAAACACACACACACAAACACACACACACACACACACACACACACACACACACACACACACACACACAACACACACACACACACACACACACACACACACACACACACACACACACACACACACACGCCGCGCGCGCTCACGCACGCACGGTTTTAAATGGACCCTGAAAAGGTTTTCTCGATTTTGTATAAACGCACTGAGCCTGTAAAGCGTCCTAAGAATTATTTGAAGACCGGTTTAAGCGCTCTGCGTCAACTCTAATTTATTACAAGACTTTAAACATGTGAATCGCTACAGATCGCAGCGGCTCAGCCGACGAGTGTTCAACTTTTCGCGCCTTTTACACGTAGAATTATTCCAATGCCCATATCAACCAGCGACCGATCTGATTGGTTATGCCCAGTCCACATCACTGAACTTCCTGTGGGCAGTGAGCGTCGTCTGCCTGTGTTACAACGTGGTCCGTGTTGACGTGAGGTGGGCGACAGTGTTTATCTGGAGGTTTCTTTTCTTGGACACAATGAATTGCCCTAGCCGTGTTGTGTACCACATATCTAGCAGTTGGTGTCTTGTAAAGCTGCGACATCGTGTAATGTTTGTGAGGCATGTGGCGAGCGGAATCCCTTCAGCTCGTCGCTGCAATGAGCGTCGTGTTCTCGCTATCCGTTCAACGCCACGATCCACGTGTCTGTGGCTGTAACTTCACCCCTGAAGACACAACCACATTGCCCGAGTTTACGCTTATCGGTGGTAGTTCTTGAATTCCTTTGGTTTATCCGCATGCTTTTACAGGTTGTCGCCGTACAGGAGAATAAAATAAGATCGGCTGGTAGTGTCACGGCACCTGTAGGAGCAGATATCAACCACTCCGTGAGCTTCGTCTCTATTGCCAGACGACATGCTGCCGGGCACACTGGGCCTCCGAGATTGCGCGCAACCTGTCGGCGCGCAATATCGGAGACCATGACTGGGCGGAGCTCAAACCGTCGAGTGCGCTCAGGAGAGCGCTGCGATCGCCAGCGATGCCAGCGTGTCTCATGAGTTGAGGAGGCGAGGCAGTGTTGAGAAGGAAGGTGTAGATACAATTGTCCATAGCCGCCTTGGCACACGGTGCGTCGCTTACTTTGTGGTGGGAATGATTTGATGATGCTCTACCTCAACGCTGACAAGACTTAAAAGAACCGTTTCAGGGTCTCTTTAAGGGTTACGATACGGAACCATATCTTATACCCTCGTAGTGTTCCAACTTCCTTCAAGACCGCCTTTGATGGACGTTCTTCGACAGTCTCGTTTGTGTATTACATACAAGTATAGAAGACATTCTGGGTTATTTACCTAAGAATATCGATCATAGTAAGCTAAGGTTGTCAAACATTTGCTTTATGTTTTACAGCGTTAGCCTTCCCCAGCATTCAAGGTTTACACAGCGACAGTTTTGACATCGTCACATCTCCCTGCATTGTATGCGTGTATATCGGGCTCGATTAATAAAATAAATACTTAGATTTAAGACTTTGGAACCACACACTCCAAGGCATTACTAATGAGCCAGAACCAAAGGCAGCGAGGACGCGGCAATACCCTTTCTATGTGAAATAGATAATGATATTAGAGAGTTTTAGTATAGCGGGAAACGCTTACGTTAGCGTTAGCGTGCGTCTCAACGCTAACGCTAAAACGGAACGCGCTGCGTGCCAGCTGGTGGTCTTTAGTACAGCGGCAGGCATTCCCGCTAACAATAACGCAAGCACATGCGGCGCCATCTGCACATAAAAACAGTAAATGCACTGTACAATCCACAAAAGCGCCACTAAGTCGAGCTGATCCAAATTCACCGTTGTACCTCCATGTCGCGTTGCAAAGCGTTGAGTTCTCACGACCAGAAACGCATAGGTTTCTGTCGACATGCCGCGTTCGAGGTTAAGGTCGTCCTCGCTCGTGAAACGCACACGCATCACGCATCAGATTCATGCAGTGCCGCGAAAAACATGAAGGGAAACGAATCTTGACGTGTCTTGGGTTGACTTGTGGCCGTATCTTGGAAAGAGGCGACTGAAGACAGCGTCGCCATCTCTGCGCGGCAACAGAAAACATGAGCAGACCTTGTAAACATATTTTGTTAAGCCTTCTGTACCGCAAATCCACTTTGATCTCAAAAACGGAGCTATTTTATCGGCGGTACACGGTTGGCGAAGCCTCATTACTGAAATCTAAATCAAATACGAACATTATTTGGCAATGAATGAGTTTGGTAATGCAGGACGACGACTAGAAAGATTCGAAGTGGACGGTTCTCGCTTCAACAGGCACCGCCATCTTGCCCTACGTACGGGATCTCTTGCGTGCGTTAGCGTTGAACGCTATATTCCAGAAATAGCGTTCGTGCGTAAGAGCTTGGGCTACGTTTACGTCCTGCTCATGCGCAGTTAGGAGCACGCAACGCTAACGCTAACGCTAAATCCTTGCGTTTGCTGTTTTCCGATATACTAAAACTCGCTATTAGCGAGTTTTAGTATAGCGGGAAACGCTTACGTTAGCGTTAGCGTGCGTCTCAACGCTAACGCTAAAACAGAACGCGCTGCGTGCCAAATGGTGGTCTTTTAGTACAGCGGAAGGCATTCCCGCTAACGCTAACGCAAGCACATACGGCGCCATCTAGACATAAAAACACTAAATGCACCGTAGAATCCACAAAAGCGCCACCAAGTCGAGCTGATCCAAAGTCACGACTGTTGCGTCTCCATGTCGCGTTTGCAGAAGTGTTGAGTTCTGACACACTGGTTTCTGTCGACATGCCGCGTTTGAAAATTCTTCAACACCCCTATTACTTGGCCTTTTTAAGCTGGGACGCATCACGCGTCACATTCATGCACTGCCGCGAAAGGCATGAAGGGAAACGACGCCTGACATGTATCTGCTTCACTTAACGACGCCTGACATGTATCTGCTTCACTTGTGGCCGTATCTTGGAAAGAGGCGACTAAAGACAGCGTCGCCATCTCTACGCTGCTACAGAAACATAAGCGAACCTTGCAAACAAATCTTGCTAAGCCTTCTGCAGCGCAAATCCACTTTGTATCTCAAAAACGGAGCTATTTTATCGGCGGTACACGGTTGGCGAAGCCTCATTACTCAAATCTAAATCAAACACGAACATTATTAGGGAATGAATAAGTTTAATAATGCAGGACGACGGCTACAAGATTCGAAGTGGACGGCTCTCGCTCCAACAGCACCGCCATCTTGCCCTACGTACGGGATCTCTTGCGTGCGTTAGCGTTGAACGCTATATTCCAGAAATAGCGTTCGTACGTAAGAGCTCGGGCTACGTTTACGTTCTGCTCATGCGCAGTTAGGAGCACGCAACGCTAACGCTAACGCTAAACCCTTGCGTTTGCTGTTTTCCGCTATACTAAAACTCGCTATTATATTTCTGTATGCTGCACAGATCGGGCACGCGCACAAAAAATGTGTTTGTTCTCTGCAAAAACAGACAGTGAACGCCACTTATATTTATCAAGTTACAAAGGGAAGCCGAACGAAAGTACTTGCACAACACTTAAACGGAATATTGTGTTTCTCTTTGCCGAGAACATACCTATATGTTAAAATAGAAGAAAAAAATATTGAACTGCGCGCTGGTTTGCGGCCGCTATTTTCAGGAAGCGATAGCTGGAGCGTCTGCACGGTTAGTTTCGTAACCGGGATGCGTGGGTCTTACCCTAAAAGGTCAGCAATAAGATCGAATGTTCAGTGTTTACTCTCCCTTTTTTAAAAGCTATTTGAGTGCATGAACGACAAGAGCCAAGCGCTTTTGAGACGGAAAGTTTGCCTCACTTGAAAGGTCACGAAGCAGAGCTTGCAGAGGGCTTTGTCGACTTCGTTAAACCATGGTCCCTCAATCCCTCAATACCATGGTTAAACTTTGGTGCGCTTTTGGCTCTGTTTACTGAGATGGCAGCACAATACTCGCGCCCACGCCGATGCCATGAAGGCCTTTTGAAATGAACTCGAAACGACGTCGGCGTGACGCGCGAGCATTCATAAAGAACGCAAACATATATGAATCATCTAGCCTGCTACTACGCTGAGAAGGAAGAGGAGGAAGAAATGGTGGGGAGTAATCGAGACGTTGATACATAGTAATATCTGTCAACGCTATATTCGCCTACGTTGAAGTTCCTGCCCAAGCAACGACTTGAAAGCCTTACTTAAGTTATAGTCAGTGTTAACGAATAACACAAGGCGGTGATAACAGAAAGATGCTGTTTACATAAGCTTCTTTGTCGTTTACATAATCGCTTCTCGATTAGACCGGTCTTTCATATCCAGTACCATAGGCGTACGCACAGGGGGGGCAGGGGGGG
This sequence comes from Rhipicephalus sanguineus, assembly GCF_013339695.2. NCBI lineage: Eukaryota > Metazoa > Arthropoda > Arachnida > Ixodida > Ixodidae > Rhipicephalus > Rhipicephalus sanguineus. Next base: position 125,166,058 of record NC_051180.1, on the reverse strand, counting down.
GGGAGGCCGCCCCCCCTAGTCATCTAAGAGGGGGGGTCGCAAAATCTGCCCCGTACATTGATCCTTCTGGTCACCTAAGGGGGTGGGCGCAAAATCTGCCCCATACATGGACTTAGTAGGGTGGGGGGCTCTGCGATGAACCTTCGCCCCCCCTAATGGTGAACCCTGCGCACGCCTATGTCCAGTAGCTTGCAAGCGTTCGTTTCGATCAAAGTGTTCATTATTTGTAGATATAAATTGCACATTGTGGCAAATTCAGGTTGAAAGGAGCGCGTATATGTCAATGTATTTGAATGGACGGTGTGATCGAAAACAGACTTATGTAAACGAAAGAGAAGACGATTCAGGAAACAGCCGTTCCGTCCTTACCCAGCCACCAACCTGACCTGCCGTCTAGGCCCAACAAGGCATGTTCTTGCGAGGTGGAAATAGTGGTGAAAGTTGCCGTAGACAGGGTGTGGCAGGTGTTGTTTGAACTGAAGCCGTGCTGTCGACAATGAGAAAGCGGTCCGCTGCGTAACTCCGTCGATAGGAAAGGAAACACACACCTTCGCCAATGTTGTCACGTAAAAACTAACAGGGTCCGTAAAGGGGTATTCAGACGGAGGAGAAATGCTCGGGGGAGACGGGGGGATTGCGGATCACGTGACCGCGACGTCACGGATTAGCGAGTGGGCGTGACCGCTCCGCGCCTCCTCGGAGGAGACGGGGACGTTTTCCCCGAAAGGACAAACAATCCCCCGGCGGTGGGGGATATGGCGGAATTTCGGGCTCTTGTTTGGCCACATTGTTGCACTTGCTCCTGCAGAGAGCGGCAGTGGGTGTCCAGTCTGCAGCTGGATGGTTGTCTGCAGCTCGTCGTCAGCAGCTCGTCAAACGGGTGGTGCAAGCCACCAGAGTAGTCTAGTAACACTGGTCTCCCCCTCCGTTTGCCTCGTCCGTGTGAGTGGGGGGCATTTGTGGAGACTTCTCCTCGCGAGTTGACGGTCACTAGGCTCCGCCTTTACCCCCCGAGCATTTCTCCCCCGCCTGAATACCCCTTTATGCGTACACCTATAAGACAACTGGAAGGCGAAAGCCATCTTCTTTTTCTTTCAATCGATGTATTTACATGTATTGTTCCTGCCCCGCCATCCTCCAAAAGCTTTCTGCACTCAATGTGGTTTTTTTTAATTGCCTCCAAGATCGGAGCCACCTTACCAGGCTTTGCACTGCCTACGTGATAGGCGCCCACCATGGCCCAAGCTACGATGTCGTGTGATGACGTCATCATGTGACGTCACCATGACGTCACAAGTTCTGGCGATATGTGACGTCATGATGACGACATATGGCGGCGTCATCACGTGATGATTATTTTTTGCATCACTCGTGTTGACGCCGCCGACGCGGGACGCCGGTCAGTTCTCGCGTTTGATGAGGCAACTAAGGCTTTCGCCTTAAGACACTGTGAGCCATCCCACTATGTGAAGATAGATGGCCAGCGAAGCTGTTTAGCACACGACACAGAGACACAGGTGACAGAATTTCGAAGCACAGCCGAATACACGTCCTGGAAATAAATCCTAAATCTCAGACCAAAAAGTCTCGTTCGAATTTAGCATGTGCTCCTTTAGTCCATTTGAACAGCATGCGTCTTCTTGCCGTGACATGCATCATCTTGTCTGCTTGCCGCATGCGCTTGGCGTTTCGTTCGCGATCTTAATTGACATTTGCCGCCCGTGCGTTCCCTTCTTCATTTTCAGTGGGCCGGTGGTGAGTGGTCAGGTTTTCTCAATGTGTGTGGCACGTATACGTTTTTGCTGACACACACACAAAAAAATACACGGAACCCCAGCCGTATACCGTTTCGCCGTAGAAGAAGCAAAAGCAAGGCTGTATACAGTTGTATTCGCAGGATCAACGTAGCATAAGCACAGAATGAACAAAGCTTATTACTTCCCTGTCGTCGTCTTCACAGCCTTGGCATGGTAGCCTGCTCTTATCAAGGCATAATTGTTCTGAAGCAGCACGTATAGGGCATCATTTCTAATCCCTCTGCTAGCACGCCTTTACCCCAGAACCCGCCATGGTGGTCTAGTGGTTATGGGGCTTGACTGCTAACCTGAAGGTCGCGGGGTCGAATCCCGGCCACTGCGGCCGAATTTCGATGGAGGCGTAATGCTAGAGACCCGTGTGCTTAGATTTAGGTGCCCGAAACTTCCGGAGCCCTCCACTACTGCGTCCCTCATAATCACATCGTGGTTTTGGGACGTAAAACCCCAGCAATTATTATATTACCACAGAACCGCTATTCTTCATCGACACACCCGCGTATCGTGCTTAATAAGCTTGATTTCTTGCAACATTTCGTTTGCTTTGAGTGTGCGACGCAAAGCAAACGTTTTGCAAAGCAAGCGTGTAACCGAAAAACTCGAGTCCCGATAAGCGGATATCGGTGACGTTTTCGAACAAGATGTGCCCCAACGCAGCATAGTGTCCACGTATCCGCTATAGAAAATTTTGAAGAGTTTCCAGCGCAAGCCCGTAAGTTCTGAAAGAAAAGCGGCACATTGAAGTAAGAAAAGCTTGCGTTACTTCACTGTGTCGCATTTCTTTCAAATTTTACGGGCTTGCGCTGCAAACTCTTTCAAATGTACACACCGGTCCACTGTTAAAGGGAACAGCGGAGCGCGTGGCGGCCACTCGTCGCCACCTCCGGCCGAAGGTTGCAACGGGTTTCGCGCCGGCGCAATGAGCACCGTGCGGGGTGCTCTTTCGTCGTGTGATCGATTCGCTTCGCGACAATTCGAAGCGTGGCAGCTGAGGGTAGCGCACGACGAAAGAGCACGGCTCACAGCGCACACTGCGCCTGCGCGAAACTCGATGCAGCCGCCGGCCATCGGTGGCGCCACGCGCTTCGCTGTTCCCTTTAATAGTGGACCGCTGTGTCCATTGACTACCTTGCCCACATCACGCAACTCGTAGGCAAAACAACCGTAACCGTAACAGAGGCAAGGCAGGTGGACATTGTGCCACGTATATCTTAGATTATCTTAGTTCACGGAGGCTCCGAAGCGCGTGCGCCAAGATGGTCAAGACACAGCAGCTTTTATCTAAGAAGCCGAGTGCAAGCGCCAACGCCGCTGGGGCGCTGAATTCGTATCACTATACCTCGTCAGTAAGGATGAGTGTCAGTCATTTTTTCAGGTAACATGATGAGAGAGAGAGAGAACACAACTTTATTGTCGTCAGACATTATGGAAGTAGGTGATCTGTCAGGCTGAGCCGGTGGCTACCTCCTCTGCCCTCTGTATGGCCTGGAGCTGAACTCCCAGGCTGGTGGAGGTCAAAACCTCCTCCAACCCTTTGGGCGAGGGAGTGGCCAGGAGATCGCGAGGAGGGGGGGGGTCATCCCTGCAGTCCCAGAGAATGTGATTAAGCGTGGCTATTGACCCACAATGCGAGCAATACGGGTCAATCGTGTCGGGGTATATATGTGCATAAATATATTGGCACGGGAATGAATGCGTTTGCAGACGGCGCCAGACAACCTCCTGGAGCTTAGTTAACTTGTGGTGGTGGTGGTGGTGGGGGGGGGGGGGGGTAACTGCATCGACAGGCGGTAATATTGCGTAATGTCGTGGTATCATTCACCAGGGTCCCCCGGATCAGAGACGGGTCCCGCCGCTCGGCTGACGAATTATCGAGCATATTGGTGGGCCATCTCGTTCCCCGGGTTCCCCGCGTGAGCCGGGACCCATATCAGCTCAATGGAGCATAGCGTTGCTTCATCAGGATCGGCAAGGAGAGTGGGGAAGAGTAAAGGCAGTGTTGTGGGGACCATAATGCCACGTGCAAAGTTGGAAATAGCGGCCTTTCAGTCAACAGGATGCGAAAAGGCGGCACTAAAACATTAGGAGACAGGAAGACGTGACTTTTCGGGGAACATCACTCAGCCGCTTTAGCTCTAAAAAAATAATCTCAGCAGATTTCATTGGTGTCATTGTTTCACTGACCGACCGAATCGGAGGCTTTGCAAGAGTCTAAATAATTAGCGCCTCTCCAGTTACCCTTAATCCGATTGATTAGGGTACTTCGTCACAAGGGCCTACTTTGTAACAAAGCGACGGATTAATTAAGGACGGCGACGACTAATGGATCATTGTTTCAGTAGGTCTATCTCAGGCCGTCATCATGGCGGCTAGATTTCAGCCCATGGCGATGCCTGTACTGCGGGCCCATTAAAGGGACTATCTACCGCTCGGAAAAAAATTTCTGATAGTAGTGAACATGAAAAGATCGTTCGTCACGTCGGCGGCAACGAGCATGCTTTTGTCCCATAATAAAGGAATTATATTTTTAATTTGATGTTGAAAAGCGTGAAAGAATGACCGCTAGCGTCACCCAACAGCGATGTGGTCAATCTACTGGTAGGAAAAGAAATCCTCGCAGGTAGACTCATTTTGCTTAAAAACAAACATGTATAACTTGAAATTGTATTTTACGCACTTGAGGCAGCCTTCGGTTGCGTGAGAGAGTAATTTTTTGCTTTTTTTTTTCTCACGCAAAAAATGGCGCCCGGTGGCGCTGCTTGCGGCGCCGTCCTCAATTTTGTCTGCTTCAACTCATGCGCTATTCCATGCGGCCCTTCGCGCTGGTCGTACTGTGCCGTTGTATTGCTGTTAGAATGTCTCACATGTGCTGCGCTGTGAAGGCGTGCATTTATTGTCTCTTTTTGATGAATGAACTTGGCAGTGCCAAAATAAACGCATAGACTGCGATTACAGCAAAACAAGTATTCTGTAATCGTATAATAAGGCTTCATTTAACCGCTAGCATGCTGAAAACGACTGTTACATTCATTACATTAGTGTTCAGCGAAAATAAAGTAATCCTACAGAAATCACATGTGCTTTCGGTTTTAATTTTTACTGGCACTACAATCGTCATCGCGTCCACCAACCAGTGTTGTGAGCATGTTTCACACCAATGGAAGAAGGCCGAGCGCAGATCGAAAAATTCTGTTTTAAAAATTTCTACTCACTTTCCAGAGAAACCGCTGTAAGGTTGGACACTTCAGACGGTATGCTTTCTATTGCCGTACAAAACAGAAAAGCGATGAAGGACCGTAGACAGTCCCTTTAACTAACGTGACGCACTTACAACCCCCAATAAGTCCCTGGAGCCTTGAACGCTGCCAGGCTGCAAGAATTCATCGCAAGGATACCCTTTCGAATACTAGCACTGTTTTTTTTTAAAGAAGGAATAAACAGCGCAGATACGGGACGAAGCGAAAGAAACACAGGAGGACGGGCGTTTTTTCCCCGCAAATATGTACGGCGCCTTCACCGCTACACTTGTCCTGGGATGAAGGCGAGAACACGTATAAATTTATTTACTTCGTTTTTTTTCGAATACTTATTTTTGGTAAGGAAGCTTTGACCTTGAATATGCCACTCAGACCGTTCCTTCTTTTCTCTCTTTGCGTACCCTGATTCTGAGGCACAGTGACAGCTATGATAGTTACGCTATTCGGCATTTCCTTTAAAGTCCTAAAAAGTTATGGTTCTGTGACAGTTCAGTTTGATTGGTTTTTGCTTTAGTTTATACCATTACCTTTCGTTCTTTTACTTTTAGGTATAGCCCTCCTCTACTCCTGTTTTTTTTTTCTTGCTACACATGCTGTTACTAGTTATAATTATGTAGTCATATAACTGGCCGTCTCGCAATATTTTGGGCGTATTAAAGCAAGAAGATCACTAATGCAACTTTTACTTCATCCTGCCGATGCACAGTCACTTGTGCACATGCGTAGTTATCTGGGCCGATCAAGATTTGAACAACCGCACTCATATAAGTGCGGCTGTGAGTGTATGTATTATTTTTCGTGTATATGTGATCATTGTATGTATCACAGTCATCACCCGACACCTGTAGTAGCAAGCCAGGCGATAAACCAGGCTAACATCTCCGGAAATTTCACTACAGCTTGTTATCTCTCTCATATATTCCTCGAATGGCACTAGCCTCGAAAGATGGGAACACAAAGCAGTATACATATCCCTGCTTGTAAATTTTTACCTTTTTAAAAGAAGCGCACACTCAAGAACGGCTAGTGTAGACTGACACATCAATCTACTTCGCCTTACGTTTTGTTCATTTTGACAACGCATGATTCAAGTTACACGTGCTCCTAAAGCATTAACTTGCCGTTACCTCTCGCGTTTGCCACCACTGTCGCGTTGGTCAAATCTATACGCCTGGTTTGTTTGGTGCTGCTCTCATTTAAACACAGTGCAGCCGAATCGGCTAGCTTTAGAAAGTTTAGATTTTTCAAATAAAAAAGCATCTTTATTAAAGACGAACAACATGGCTCTTCCCTCTGGCGTTGACGACAAGCACTTTAACATATGCTATGAGAGCCTCTCAATTCTTAGTTAGGTTACATTGTCGGATACTTCACACTGGGATCAAAACTGAAAGGACACTGTCCTCGCACTGCAGTCGATGTCACTTCTCCAAGTGCCAGAATGCCCATCAATAAAGTTGAAAGGTTTCCGATAAAGAAGTAAGGCGGTACAAGCCCTTATATTGTGACGCACGCGCATCGTTGGCAGCTAGCCCTAAGACGAAGAGAACAAAGTCAAACTTACTCGTAATCCACTTCACCAGAAAACCAGACTCCGCAGAAGTTCCTCGGGCCCAGACTCATGACGATCAGCATCAGGCCAGGCTTGCAGGACTCGTACATTGTTACACGTGGAGCAACAGCGTGGCTAAATACGGTTGAGCTAGTCAGTTCACTAGTGACATAAGTATACTAACAGCCTGTGTCGTTGCCTTTGCCGAGCGGTGCCGCCACCGAAGAACAAAGGTGGGTTTAGGAGACGCGCTTTCACACACACACACACACACAACACACACACACACACACACACACACACACACACACACACACACACACACACACACACACACACACACACACACCACACAACACACACACACAACACACACACACACACACACACCACACACACACACACACACACACACACACACACACACACACACACACCCCACACACACACACGCGCGCGCGCGCGCGCGCGCGAAAGGGAAGGACCGGTGCGGCATGGTGCGGCGGCGTAGTCGTGTACCTTCGTTTCAAACGCAGCGCCGCCAAGGATAATCGAGCATTCGACAGACAACTGCCGCACACACATGTGACGCGCGTATCACTGCCCCGGCCGCTTTATGTGGCGGCCGTGATCTTGCATGCCTTTCCTTGCTTTAACGCCGCGCATCTGATATACCTTCAGCAATGAGGTCGCGACTGGCGTGCGTGCTGTCAGCATGACGTAGCACTCTTGATAGGAACAAGGCAAATGCCGAGTATTCAACGCCCGCTATAAGTATGGCATAGCATTCTTGATAAGAATGATGCTAGTTCGGAGTATTGAACAAAGGAAACGAAAGCATGGCATAATAATAAATGGTGGGGTTTTACGACCCAAAACCGCGATATAATTATGAAGGATGTCGTAGCAGAGGCCTCCGGAATTTTCGACCGCCCGGGGTTCTTTTAACGTGCGCCGAAGTCTAAGCGCACTCGGGCCTCAAGCATTTTGTCTCTATCCCGTGTTCCCTGATATGGGTTGCAGAAATGAGTGGCTTTGCTAACCTGAAGCCACTATCTCTCTCCGACAAGCATCGCCGGTGGATGCACAAAGTTGCAAGCCGAGCTTATGTAGACTCCAAAGAAATTCAATCAAATGTGTCGATTTTCTGGAACCCACTCTGGAACAGGTTTGCACCACGTTCAGAGTCCCTAAGACTCACTGGCGCTCACGGCACGGATGGCTTAAAGTCGCTGAGTTTCAATCAAGGATGAGTTCGGTAGCATATAAACGGCTCGAACAAAGAACGTGAACAAGCACTATTTTGACGTTTAACGACCAATCGACTAGAAGCTAAGAATACGGAAATTGCCCACATGCATAGACAAACTAGGGATTTATTTTTTGTATGCGCTATTTACCAGCAAAACAGAACAGAACAGAAAAACTTTATTGGGACATAAATTGTCCTTATGGGGGAGCCTTGGTCGATGGCTCCTCTGGCCTTAGCAGCCCGTCCAACCTACTACGCGATTTGCGCAGCTCTTCAACCATGAATTAATGCACAGCTGATATTGTTTGAAGAACTTTTATTTACCAAGATATGCTGGTTGAAATATTTATTGATCTGAAGAATGTCAGACGGTACCAGGAAAAATATCGATGACCACTCCATTTTGTTTATTTTGAAGTGATGAGATTTTTTTTTCTTCACATGATGATTACATGAGGATGGCGTCGAACCAGGTACAACGCAATGACTGGCGAATACACATTTCATCGTGTTTTGTTTCAGTTAATTTGCGACGTCAGTCGGTCTTGACGATATGAAGCCCGCGCATCTGGATTGAAAGATTATTCAAGGTAAAGAGATACCACACTGTATAGCGCATTGTCGCTAAGAGTGTGAGGCGAACGCACAAATTCCCCAATAGTGTTAATTAAGCATTCGAGTACAGCCACTCGTCAGCATCGGTTCTTTAATTGCGGCTGAAATCACCGTTATACAGACATACATCTGGTATTATAGATATCCAAAGGCCATAGCAGATCCACCGTTATCTACTACTTCCCAAAAGAGCATGGAGACTCCGGGGTTCCATGGAGACGCCAGTGATGTATGCGTAATTCCGGTCGTGGGCTCGAACACAATTACGCCTTCACTACGCCTCCTTCATTCCCCTACAATCTGACTACGATTTCGGGAAAGGCCCAGCGTCACACCGGAAAGCAACGACTGGGCTGTTGAAATTCGTGCGAGCGAGCCGCCTTGTAGAACGATTATGACACTCCCGTGTGTCCGCGCTTTTATACTTACCTCCCTGCATTCATTATAAAAACAGCGCAATAACACGAGGACACAAAGAAACAACGGGACGGGCGCTGACTCGCAACTGAGAAGTTTATTCGAAAAAACAGATACGTAAGTACAGAAAGACACGTGACATTGACAACCGAAAACTAGAGTGAAGCCAAAGAAAAGCATGTGTATGCCACATGGACGCCGCCAACATGCAAATGTTAGCGGCGTCCATGTGGCATTCATTTGTCATGTGGCATTTGGTCCATGTGGCATTCATTTATAATGAATGCAAACCAACTTGGCCAAATTTCCGTTCTCTTACCTCCCTGCCTCTCTCATTCTTCTGTTCCTCAATTTTCTTTCTCCCCTTCCCCTTTCCCCAGTGCAGGGTAGCAAACCGGATATATATCTTGTGCTTAACAACCCTTCCTTTCCTCCCTACATTTATTTCTCTTCTCTCTCTTCTGCGCTTCCCCTTTTCCCTGTGCAGTGTAACGGACTAGATATATTGCGTCTACCTCTCGGCGTCCTTTCAAGTACATCGCCTCTTTTTTTTTGTTTTCTCTCTCTCTTCTTCGTCACACTATCGTTATAGTACCATTCTGGAGGCGTGAAGCGGGGAAGACGGTACGCAGCGCTGCCTGTTCGCTGCTCTAGACGCTTCCTGCCTAAAGAAAAGAATACTACGTTTCCCAGACGGCCATGCTCTCGATCGTCGTCCTTTCGACGGTGCGTAGTCGTAGAAAAGCGTTAGTCGTGCGGATACGGACACGAGAGAAGGAAAATAGACAACGCAAATGCTTCTCTCGCGCCAGTGTCTGCGCGTCGAACGTTTTCCGCGAACGATATTCCCTCCAAATCGCTCGATTTCGTGTCGTTCCAAGCTGCGTCGTCTCGGCATGCATGGAATCCCCGACTTCGAGCGAGACATTGGTTGCCTATAACCTGTGCGAGTAGGCCGTGCGCGCTTTATACTTACGAATGGTCGTTTAAACCAATTTACGCAGAGCGGGAGAATCCGAAGAGACATTTATTACGCGCAAAATCCGGAGAAGTCTGGCCGGAGAAATAGAGTCTGGAATATATTTATCGAGTCTCTGTCTCAATGAATATAGTTTCGGGCTTCTAGCTGCCGTTGCAGTAATATATCTGTGCAGTAGTATCTCTCTATCGTTGCAGTAATATCTCTCTATAATGCGCTTGTGCTGTAGCCTTCTTCGTCTTGTCTCACGTTTTTTCGCGCTATTGTCATTCATCATAAAATTACCAACTCGCCCAGCAGTCTATTCTTCCATGCAAGGTGACGGAGTTCCTTGCGAGCTGCAGAACGAAATTGCGCGTAGCATGCGAACGACGCCACGATATCAGCGGTCTTGCAGTTTTGCACTTTACACGCGGGCGGTGCGAAGGAAGGAACAGTAGATAGAGAAAAGGCAAGGGCGTTAACTAGTCCGGAAAAAACTGATGGGTATAAGTATCACACGTGGCAAGCACACGCCGTCGAATCCGTCCGTCCAAAGAGAAAGAGTAAAAGAAGGAAATGCAAATATGCAAGATAACATCGCAACAACGCACTGAAACAATTTTTTTTTCGAGATATTCCATTACTCTAACCCTTTAACCGTTACCAAATAGAGTATACAAGGAGACGATGCCATAAGTACAGCGGGTTTAAGTGTAGTCTACTTTTACCTCGCTTTAGTGGAAGTCGTCTGGTTACCTTAACCTATTCTGTTCACTTCTAAGTTCACGCGGTCGCGTATTTATGTGATGGTTTCCTACTGTTCAGTTATAAGAAGATAAAGGAAAAGCAGAGACAACTATTTCCCCACTAAACTGGCTGACGATAAGGTAGACGATGCAAGTATAAGCACACCCCGGCGATTTACGTACAGCCGGGTCCTTACAGCATGAAGCGACTTTGGAAGGCGTATTGGACTAAGTGCAAGCGTTTCTTAGTAAACGGAGACTTTGAATTGTGGGCGCCGCTCCCACCTCCCTCATCGCGAGTGCGAACTAACAACTAACAGGAAGCGTCTAGAGAAAGAGCGCCTGGATGGAAAGAAATTGCTCTGCAGTGCGAAATGCTTGACGCTTATCAATCATCAGCCATTGAAAAGTTTGGTGTGCATCCGATCAATCAGCATCATGTATCCAAATCTTGCGTGATCTTCAATGAGCGCAGGGTGGAATGCGCGCATGTCACTAACGCACCGATAACGCAAGTTTTCTAGCCATACCGGTGCCACACCCGTGTCTCTTTCTGTTACCGAATTTTGTCCACCACTGCTCTTCACCATTATTTTGCCCTAATAAGTGTCGCTTTTATTTCATATAGTGGCGCGTCTCGACATGAAGATAAGAACGTTAACGATACTTATTATTTGCATGTTGACAAAGAATGGTTTTCACAAAGTCGTTTTATTTTTGCACCGGAGTGGCCGACAACGTTCTGTGATGACTGTAGCAGCTAGGGGACTCTATACAACACATCTTTTGCGATTGTCCTTGCTAATATGCAGAGACGATCACTCACAATCGCTGTAACAAGCCATAACCATGGAGCGATGTCAGTAGAAACCATTCCGGAATGTAGCCCTCAGAAGTAATCGCAGCTGAGAGTGACGAAATTGTTAAACATTTTTAAAAACGACAGACTTGAACAAGAGGCTGTAAAGTTATTGTGTTTATCGCAATTGACGAGCCATGTCGTATACCACACAGACGTGACTGAATGACGTTATGTATGTGCTCCCTATCTCTCTCTCTCTACACCTGTAACTTTCACACTCCCCAATCCTTTTTGCCAGTGTAGGTTAGCATGCCGGCAATCCTGAACTACTTAACCTATTTTCCCTCTCTCCTGTTTCCTTCCCTCATGCTGACTCTCAAAAGCAGCGCTCGCGAATGTCGGCCACGTATCGGTGATTAGTTTATTTCGATTTTCAAATTTATTTCGCGTTTTCTTTTAACAGCGAAGCTGTTAAAGCTTGAGGTAAAACGAATGACCGCAATAAACTATCATCATCATGAACGGGCATGTGCCACAAAGACTGAGCAAATCCAACTACTCACCGCTGGCCCACCAAAAATGAAAATTGGCGTACTCACGATCGGAGGCGAGCGTCGTAACCACTCCGATATCCAGGCACGCTAGCAGAGGATATCATAGCCTTGTATAGTATTCGCAACTTTCAGCTACGGTGGCGCCGCCACGCGGCAACCGGTGAAAGCCGCGTTCCGGTGATAGAACGAAAACTTGCCCGGTGACAATGTGCGGGCTGTGCTTCGTCGTCGGTGTGTCCTGCAACTTGTTGTGCGTGTGGCCAGTGAATTACGATGGATTTTATTGGTGCAACATCCTGGAACCTTTGCGGTTCAGTAATGGGTAAACAGCACAAGAGAAATCGCGTGTACTGCGTACCAAAATGCTCAAACCGTATACTGTGAAATGCGTCGTAAACGTGGCTGGTTTTCCCTTGGACCGGCGGCAGAAAACGCAATGGGATATCCACGTGCGCATTGGGAAGCTTGTCACACAGAAAACGATGGTTTCCGTTGTGCTTCTCAAATCGGCTGAATTTTGGGACGAAACTGAATTCCTCGGATATTACGTGCCAATACCACGATACGATTATGGGACGCGCTGTAGTGAGGAGCTTCGGATGAATTTCGACCACCTGGGGTTTTTTAATGTGCTCCTAAATCTAAGCACGCAGGTCATCTTTTGCATTTTTCCTCCATCGAAATGCGGCCGCTGTGGCCGGGAATTGAACCCGCGTGAACATGCATCGCAACACCTTACGTACTGCGCTACCACGGTCCTGGAAAACAGCAGGTGAGTGCTCCTTTTTTTTTGCTTAATTTAGAAGACGACGGTCAATAAAACTATGCTTTCGCGAGCGAAAACCACATCAAAACAGCCTGCCACAACTGACACCGGCGAGCGGCTGCTGGGCAGACGCCGCTGCCGTCCGCGATCGAGCGCGAGCACGCCGTAGAGTGAGCAAATTTTGCTAACACAATTGATATTGTACTCTTATGTCAGGCGTCGACATACGCAGTCAGTTTCCTCGACACCCTCAATATAAAGAGCAGAGGTGGAAGCGAAGCAAGCCGGTTGGGTAACACGGCCTGCAGTGTCACTGCTTATCTGCGAATGCATCGCAGGTGCCTTCGCATCGTGGTTCCCGATCTCGCGAGTGGTGTGGACGCCGGCGCTTTTTTTGATAAGTGCCGCACTGGAAGCACCGCATTATTGAATTAGGAATTAGTTTGCATGATAAAATAAGTGTAGCACATCTTTTTCATGCCACCGATAGCGGCGATACCGGCAAATACCTCTGCATCCTCGGACATGATGATGGGAGCGGTAAGGAACCGAGCAGCGGCACGACGTTGCCTGTCTCCCGTGCTGCTGCCACTATGGCTATACGGCCGTGCGATCGCCGGACCGGGCGGATGAGTAAAATCTGCCTAGTTTAACGCACGCCGCGGATGCCCGATCCGGCGACCCCGTATACGGCGAGACATCCCCATTCCGGCTGCTACACCAGCGCGTAGGACGTCAAGTCGGATGCAAAATCGGGCCGTGCGTCTCGCAGTTTATGCTCTCAAGCGTGAGCTACTGCATGCATGGGAAGTTCAATGCGGTGGAAAATTATCCTAGCTGGCAAGTGGCAGCAACCAGCGCCTACACATGCGGCGATCACTCAGTGTGTGCGGGTGATCACCGCATCGACAGCCATATTGGATCTCTTGTGGCGCCCCCTATAGTTGCTTAAAGTTGCGAATAGTATAGTATAGAATAGTATAGTATAGTATAATATAGTATATATCAAGTGGGCGAGAAAGAGATGTGAGGATGAGGAAGAGGGAAATGAAGAGGGGAGAAAGTAAAGCATAGAAAGAAAGAAAAATACAGAGAATCAAGAAAGAGAGAGAGAAAGAGATAGAAGGAAAGTAACCGGCGTTAGCCAGAGGACTTGAGAATCGACCAGCTCTGCTGTGCCAAGTTTTGCGCGACTTCGCGCAAACTTCCCGCAGTTTTTCCCCTTTTCTTTACAACTAAAAAATAAACAAAAACAAAGAAAATGCAAGGGCAAGGAACAAAAATCTACACAACAGCAGCTTGAGGGGTTCATCACTACTTTTAGCCAAGAGCGTCGATTTGAATGTCACTGCGCATGCTTTTAAAAAACAAAAAAATGTATCAATATCCAGCTTTTGTGGACACAACAGCCAGCGTCCCTGGCGGCCGCGGCGCGAAACTAGCGTGTTTTCAATGGAACAAGCGAGTTTTCCCGAAATATTAAGCGTAGAGGGTGAATGCTGAAAAACGCAGGCCACAGAGCGCTTCTGGGAACCTTAACGCATGAGAAGACTGCAGCGATCATGTTGCAGTAAGCTTCAATTTTGTTCCCAGAGCAGTTAAAGATTGTACAACGGGAGTCTATCGAAACGGCGAAAAATGTGGCCTGTTTTTCGAGACAAAAACGGTCACTGTGGTAAAACTAAGCAAGTTACGTTAATGGTCAGGAAATCACATGTAGTCCTAGCACTCAGCTTTCGTTTGAAGCCATTCTCAACTTGCCGCAGTTGGCAGAACATTGTTCCCTAACGCGTTTTTTGAAACGTGGTCCTTCAAATGCTTGTGGTAAATTGATAAACCCTTGCTTACCACCAGCCACAAGGCGTCGACCGTGGCCGAGCGAGCTAATCGTTCAAGTTCAGAGCGCGGCATCAACGCGCCGTCATCGGTTCGATTCCTGGCGACGGATCAGAATTTTAAATGCGAATGCATTTCTTAGTCGGGGGTTGTCCTGCGTCTCTGGCCGGCCTGCGCACAGGTGTTATCTCTCCGCGCGCGCTCCTCCTCGCCCCTAGCAACAGCTGCGCCACGCCTAGCAACCGGAGCAGGTGGTGAGCGGCGGAGGGTAAGGCAGAGCAGGAGCGCGCGGGCAGTGGAGGGTAAGGGAGAGGAGGAGTGTACCCGGTGAGCGCACTCGCATCGCGGAGCTCGCTCGGCGGAGAGAGAGCTCGGGCGCTCCTCCTCTCCGCGCTCGGACCTATATATATCATGCAGGGAGCGCGCGCTTTGGTGTCTTGATAGCGATGGAAGTCGGTGAAGTCGAATCTCTCGCGGCAACGATACCACTAGGACTAAGTGTAACACAATGCAACTCGAGCATTACACCTCTACGTGCACACTCTCGTCTCTCTTCATTAATTAATCGCACACTCATCGGGTGCACCCAAATGCATTCGCATTCCCTCACGATCCCCTTCGGGGAGGTGCGGCTTTTTTTTTTTCAGCCCGTGACTTATTAGTTCCCCAGCATCGCACAGGATGTCGCCGCCGAAACAAAGAGGAGCTTTCGTTTCGGTTTCGTTTTTTTGACTGCAATCTCGAGCTGCCGTTTCTTTTTCTCTTTATTTTATTACTCTTTTAGTGTATGTTTAAACACTCCACGCGTATCATATCGTTCAGATCTACATTTGTAATTCTTACTTTATTCTTTTATAAACGTCGTAAGGAACAGAACGCCCGATCAAGTTATGGTGAACAAAGCTCTTTCGAACTTTCGTACGCGTATTGTGGTAGAAACTTATTTCTCAGTTCTCATGATTTCGCTACGATCTTCTCAGGTACCTACAATTCAGCAACGTAAAGGAAACGAACAAAGCTGAGAAAAACGAGGCATAGTAAATTAAATGGCAAAGTTAGACGTTCTTGCAGTTGCTTTTTTACTTTAGGGCTAACGCAAGTGTCTGTCGTAATCCTAACTAAAGAAGGGGAATTGTTCGAGGGATTCTTTTCCTTGTTAGAAACAACTAATGAAACGAACAGATAATTAAGCCAAGCAAAGAATAGGAAACATTACTTGATTTTTTTTTCAAAGAAATCAAAATCGCTATCTCGATAGGCATCAGCGGACAGCTCGTATACCCTTCTGCATGCTGCGCTCTCAACGCAAAGATACTGTGCGAAATTCCCTTTCCTACCTGGAGTGGCTGTGTTCTCTTAAAGCACCATTTTGTAGAGTTACGCGAGACTGGATGATCTAGAAGAGTTTAGCTGCCACTTACTTCATTTGTTGCTTCTACTAGTTGCGTAAGGCTGGAACCGACAATGGAGCTAGTGTTCGATCTAGCTTCTTTTGAAGAGAGACAAGAAATAATAGAGAAGGAAAGGCAGGGAGGTTAACCAGTATGGGACAACCGGTTTGCTACCCTACACATGGGGACCGGGTGGGGGAGATTAAGATGGAGAGGAAAGAGAGAGAGAAGATAGAAAGATAGCACATGACACTGCACACACAGAATCAGTCGTCGGTCACTCTTGCGTGGTACGCGACATTTCTGTCGCAGCCGCTTGTCCAAGTTCGTCTCTCTTAAAAATCTCAGCAGTGCCTTCGCCGCCTTCAGCTGTGATGTCTTCTGTTGACGGCATGCAAGAACTGTTTCAACAGACATTTGTCTACTGTCAGGGCGCGCTAGAACGGACGCTAGCTTCTTCTGAGGTTTTGCTAATAATACCAAGCTTTTGCTAGAGGTGCAAAGTTTTTGCTAGTAGTACTAGGATATCGTTAGGCTTGGACATTCTATTCTTCTCCGGTTTCGGTCGGTTCCCCACACTACGCACTTGTTACGTGGTTCTGAAGGAGAAATGTCGCGTCACTAGTAGTTACGTGATGGGATTTTAGTCACGTGAGAGAGAAAGTACAACTTTATTAGAGTCGAGTGCAGACGCTGAGGTTGCCCCGCGCCACCTGGTTGTTCCGAAGTTTTTCGAGGAAACATGTCACATCAATAGTTACGTGACGTTGCGAGATTTTAGTCGCGTGACTAATTACGTGATCTTACGTGATTTTAAGTCACGTGACTAGTTGTTACGTGTTGTTACGTGATTGTAGTCACGTAAGGAGATGTTGTGCGATGTTATGTGATTTTAGTCACGCGACAATTGCAGGCCTGGTGTACAAAAAATTGTAGTCGCAGGAAACAACAACCCATCATCGATATCACATTTATTTTACGATCACGAGAAATTCACGTTCGTTGCTCGAAAGAGGAAGCGAAGCTGCACTCATGCACTTTTACAGCGAAAGCTGTTATGAGATCATTTCACCGGCCGTTTTTGGCGCCGTAGTTGTCCGCCGCCACCGCCGCCGCCGCCGGTGTCCGTAACCAGTATCGCTCGAAATAAGAAAAAAAAAACGAAATAAGAAAAAACTCCAGGATGGAACGAGGTTCGAACCTGGGCCCTCTGCGTGGGAGCCCAGTATTCAACCTCTGAGCCATGCCGGTTTTTTTTTTTTTTTGCTTGAAACTGCTTTGCAAAAAGGTCCTATGCAGGCTTCATGTCGGAAAGGAACCACATTAGCATATGCAATATAGCGTGGTAGAAGAGTAAAATCAGCACCAAGCGTCGCACAACGCGAATTCTGTAACCAGGCGTCACACAATGCGAATTGCGCAACGAGTAGGTTGTTGAATGCTTCCAACCCATTACAAAGGACTCTGCCATAATTCTTCATCGTCATCAGGCACAGCATCAACAAAGTGCGCATAATGCCTTACATGCGTATAGCAGGTACCAACGCTCTCCGTAGAATGACGAAAAATGGCACAGTGCCTGCTGCCCTACTTCTCAAAAATTACAATGATTTATAGCGTAGTGGGTTCCTCACAAGTGCACTTGTATTGGTTGCCAAGGAAGCCCATAAGCGCATGATCCACTTCCTCGGGGTCTCAGTAAAATTACACTGATTTATAGCGTAGTGGGTTCCTCGCAAGTGCACTTGTATTGGTTGCCAAGGAAGGCCATAAGCACATGATCCATTTCCTCGGGTCTCAGTAAAGTCTTCGCCCCCCCCCCCCGTCTCTCTCCCACGTCAACGTATGTTATAGAGCATGACGGGAGAGGGAAATAGTGACCGGGCGTCACCCAATGCAAATTACATAACTGGTGGGCCGTTTAAAGATTCCAACCCATTACAAAGGACTGAGCCATAATTCTTCATCGTCATCAGTCGTCGCGTCAACAAAGTGCACATGATGCCTCACTGACGTGTAGCTGGTGCCTCGCTTCTCCGCAGAATGACGAATAATGGCTTAGTAGGTGCTTCCCAACTTCACAAAAATTGTGATTTATGGCGTGGTGGGTACCTTTCTAGTGTACTTGTTTTGTAGCCCCAAGAGAGCTTAACGGGCTCTAGAAACGCTGCTCTTCCAGCTTTCGCTGTGACTGTGCTGCGGTTTCAGCGCAGGCCTGGCGTTTTTTTATCACGTTTCAAAATTTCTTGGGCTTCTATGGTATTTCTGGAATTTTTTGCATGCTTCACTTGCTCTATTCTTTTTTCTTGGCTTGGATTGCGGCAGCAGTGCTAAAATAAACGCATAGACTGCGATTACAGAAATACAAGTGTTCTGTAATCGTATAATAGGCGTCATTTACCCGCTAGCGCGCTGAAAACGACTTTTACATTCATAGTGTTCAGCGAAAATAAAGTAATCCTGCAGAAATCAGATGAGCTTTCGGTTTTAATTTTTACCGGCACTACAATCGTCATCGCGTCCACCAACCAGTGTTGTGGGCATGCTTCACGCCAATGGAAGAAGACCGAACGCAGATGGAAAAATTCTGTTTTAAAAATTTCTACTCACTGTCCAGAGAAACCGCTGCAAGGTTGGACACTTCAGACGGTACGCTTTCTATTGCGGTACAAAAACAGAAAAGCGATGAAGGACGGTAGACAGTCCCTTTAAGGTAATGTAGGACACTGTATGCACCACCAGTGGGACGTTTTGGAACGAGCCCGATGGCTTCAAGAGTCCCGAGTACAAATTATCACTAGTAGTCAAGCTACTCATTATAAAAAAACATTCCGAGATTTTCAAGACGTTGTGCAACACGGGTTGTGCAAAAGTTTCGTTTTCGCCGGGCTGCGCTCCGCTCGCGCGGTCGCATCTCAGTGGTAGTTTCGTTATCGCGTGCTGCTGCGTGTGCCTTGCACGCTCATGAAAGTCGCTCTAGCGGAAACTCCGACAAAAGGCCGTGGCCATGCCATGTTGTGTAATGTGCCCTTGAGAGCAGAAACCACGGCGTCGGCTGCCGGGCAGTAAAGGCGGGGAATGTTGCGCAAGGCAAATGCTACGTTTGGCCTTCTCAGGCGCATGATTTGAAATGCGCTAACGCTGTGCGGACCACCGAAACATGATTTTCATTAAAAATAAGCATTTCCTTGGCACGAAACAAGCACCGCGAGGTTTCTGACACGCTATTTCAACAATCAACGTCGACTTAACATTTGCCTTTAGTGTCCCTTTAAAGCTGCCGAACCATTACAAAGTGCACAGGTGCGCGTCGCACCTAACTGACGCGTAGTGAGTACTTCGGATATTAGCAAATGGAGGAATAATGGCGTAGTGGGCGCTTCGCAAATGCACTTGCAGTAGACATTCTAGGATAGTTCGAAACAGCCAATGTTACGCGCACGAACGTTCCTTTCCGCGCGGCACGGTTGAAAACGATGTGCACGGGGCCCGATTATGCTGTCGCGTTCTACTCTTGAAGGCGAAGTAAGGCTCGCTTCACTACGTCTATTGTTTTGTACAACGTAACTAGAAGCACTGGCACGTCATTTTATCTATGCAGAAACAGATATTTCGTGTTTCCGTGGGTGTAATGAGATTGAAGGGCATGATTTTCGCAGCACCCTACGAGCAGCAACATATCGTGTACAAAGTCAGCTTACAACTAGAAGCCACTGCATTTGCAGCACAGAAATGAAGTAATGAAGTGGGAAAATTTTATGGTTATTTTAATCTGAATACTAACATCTGTGTCTTTCAAAATCTTTGAATGTCCACCCATATCTCTTTACAAGTACCCTACTTTGCTGAATTACTGTAGTTGATCAGCCATCTTGCTATTCTGGATTCTACAAAAACAGCGGTCTACAACACCTGTCGTTTTATTCCTTATCTGAACCGCTTCGTATTGTGAAAATCATTGTTTTATAATCTTAGTAAAACTGCAGCACGCTTTCCTATTTTACCATTCTCAAGTTGTCAGTGCTATATCGAGTAGGTCCGTGAATTACGACGTGTTGGGAGCTCTGTTTAACAGATGCTAAAAACACGCATCTTGACAGCTTGCAAATCAGTTTTGCGGAACCCCGCAAGGCGGACCAGGACGACTATTTCGGCGACTTAGAGGATTTATTTCTGAAAAATCCGTATGGATTTCCTTGTGGCTTTGTGCTACAAATGGGTGGTTGTCTATTTTTCCTTTCTCATCTTGACAGCTTGGTAGAAAAGAGCAGACTCAGGTAAATTTACAAGTAAACAATCAGAAAACAGTTCTCGCAGAGTGTGCCGCGAAATTCCCTTGAGTGCTGGGGCCGTTGCCTCACTGCAAAGGGAGAGCGATGGGAGTTGAAACATTGAGGACCCTAAAAGCGGTTAAACCAGCTGAAGAAACTCGCGGGTGCTTCCCGCTGAATGGATAAAAAACGCAGGCCTGTCGTTGTGATGGCGATGACAACCTCACTACTGTGGGAGAGAGACAAAAGAGACGGACGGTCGCTAGACGCTCATCTGG